>NW_027464248.1:112103-167359 GCF_050947455.1 Rhinoderma darwinii
AATATGAAGGAACAGGGACATGAAGCATGTAATATGAAGGATCAGGGACATAATGCCTGTAATATGAAGGAACAGGGATATAATGCCTGTAATATGAGGGAACAGGGGCATAATGCCTGGTAGATGAGGGAACAGTGACATAAAGCCGGTAATATGAAGGAACAGGGACATAAAGCCTGTAATATGAAGGAACAAGGACATAATGCTTGTAATATGAGGGAACAGGGGCATAATGCCTGGTAGATGAGGGAACAGGGACATAATGACTCGAAGATGAGGAACAGGGACATAATGCCTCGAAGATGAGGGAACAGGGACATATTACCGGCATTGTGTCCCTGTACCCTCCTGCAGGGGACATAATGGCAGTAATATGAGGGGACAGGGACAATACTACGGTGTTTTGTCTTTTGCCGGCTTAATGTAGTACAAGAGGAACAAGCAGTGTCTGATCCCTCCTCTGTGCTAGGTTATAGTTATACAGGTGGAGAAGTCTCTAGTGTCCTGTCTGTGTCCGGGTAATGTGCTGCTGGAGGAGCAGGTTTTGGGGTCTGGCCTGTGTCAGGTTAGTTTAGTAAAGGAGGAGCAGACTTGTGTCTTTTCTGTGCTGGGAAATTGTAATACAGGTGGAGCAGACGCTGGTGTCCTGCCTCTGACGACTTATTGTAACATAGGTAGAGCAAACTCTGGTGTTTCCTCTGTGCTGGGTTATTGTAACACAGGTGGAGCAGTTTCTGGTGTCTCCTCTGTGCCAAGTTACAGTAAGACAGGCGGAAGACACTCCGACATCTCGTCTGTGCCGGGTTACCCTTCTGGGCTCTCTGCAGCTCCAGGTCGCCCCCGCATCGGACAATCAGCTTCCCGCACGTTAGACATTGTGGTAAAGAACCCTGTGATAGTGACAAGTGCCGGGAATAGAGGGAACGAGCTCCCGCAAACACATTTATCTTGTCCGATCACAGCGATGTGCAGATCGGCAGGACTATGGCAGAGATCCCGGGGCCTCCTCCCGGCTCCTTCCCAGCATCTCTGCCAGTGAAGGCTAGAAATGAGTAGGGAGAATGTCAGGGAGGGGGAAGTCACGTAGAGAGCCCGCTGCCCCGGCCGCTTCTAGTCGGTAAAGGGCTCTTATCCCGGGCAGGGAAGCACAAGGGGAGAGCGGAGCTTCACTCCTGTCAGATGAGGAAAGGAAGGACATGTGATCAGTGTCAGCCAATAGACACTCAGGAGAATCGCAGCCAATCACCGAGCAGCCGCTGTACATATAAGAGGCGCCCCCATCTCTGTTCTCAGAGTTTTTCCCTCGCAGAATAATTGTTTTAGTGGATTCCCGTGTTATACGATGGCAGAGACCGCACCAGCCGCCGCTGTCCCTCTCACCGAGCCGGCCGCCAAATCCAAGAAGCAGCCGAAAAAACCTGCAGCAGGGGGCGCCAAGAAAACCAAAAAACCCTCCGGTCCCAGCGTGTCCGAGCTCATCGTGAAAGCAGTGTCCGCCTCCAAAGAGCGCAGTGGGGTGTCTCTGGCCGCCCTGAAGAAGGCTCTGGCTGCTGGAGGATACGATGTAGACAAGAACAACAGCCGCCTGAAGATGGCGCTCAAGACTCTGGTGACCAAGGAAACCCTGCTCCAGGTGAAAGGCAGCGGCGCCTCCGGCTCCTTCAAGCTGAACAAGAAGCAGCTGGAGACTAAGGACAAAGCGGTCAAGAAGAAGCCGGCGGCTGCTGCCAAATCCCTGAAGAAGACTCCGGCCAAGAGCCTGACAAAGGCCAAGAGGCCTGCCGCTGCCAACAAGGTGGCGAAGAGCCCCAAGAAGCCAAAACGTGCCCCCAAGAAAATAACAAAGAGCCCAGCAAAGAAGGCGGCCAAGCCCAAAGCTGCCAAGAGTCCGGCTAAGAAAGCTGCCAAGAGTCCGGCTAAGAAAGCTGCCAAGAGTCCGGCTAAGAAAGCTGCCAAGAGTCCGGCTAAGAAGGCGTCTAAGTCCAGGAAGACCGTGACGAAGAAATAACCGAGAGCCGCCCGCTACTTGTCCCACAAAGGCTCTTTTCAGAGCCACCACCTTCTCCCCGGCAGAGCTGTATGATCACTGGCCGCTGTTTCCTCCGGTACAGACAGCAGCGCGATCCTGAGATAAAGGAGGCGCCATCATCGCGTGTGCACGGAGGAGCTTCATGTCCCTGTTACTCTTATGACAAGTGTCATTTCTGGTCATCTGCGCTGGACGCCATAGCTGCTGTATCCGGACCTCCACAGTGTCCGTCCCGTCACTATGGTGTAACATCCAGGCAGAGTTTATCAGGTCACAGTCCACCAGGTGTAATGTGTGAATAAGGACCGGGGCAGCAATAGACTTGTAGCTTACAGCACAGGATCCACGTGAAGGAGGCCGATGGTTTACACTCTCTCCGGTGTAAATAGAGCACAATGTCCCATGCTCCTCATTACACGTGGTGGATGGTGACCCTTATATGCTGCCTCTGGATGCGGGGCACAGTGTCCTGTGTAAGGATGGGGTGGGGGATTGTCCCTTTGTGTGATCTATAAAACCACTGCAGCGGCGGATGATGGGGAAGTTGTCTCTTATATAACGCTGTGTACGTGATCTGCGGACATGGAAATACAGTGAGCTGTTACTGATGATAACTAATTCGCAGAGAGCTGGAGAAATGATCTTATTAACGCCCCCTGCTGTAAAAGCTGCGGGTGAACGTCATGTAAACCGGTGTCCGCCTCTTCGGAACGGTGATTGGTCGCAAATATCACATTTGCTTTGTCGGTCGCATATTTTTTTTATGAAGAAGCCAATAGAATGTAGGGGTGTGCCTTTCATGGACCAATGAGGACACGCTCAAGTGTATAAATACTCTGCTCTGTCCTCTCCTCGTATCAGTCTACAAGTGTGCACGTTGTTGTAGAGCTATGGCCAGAACAAAGCAGACTGCGCGTAAATCCACCGGCGGGAAAGCGCCCCGCAAGCAGCTGGCTACTAAAGCTGCACGGAAGAGCGCTCCCGCTACCGGCGGAGTGAAGAAGCCTCATCGTTACCGCCCGGGCACAGTCGCTCTCCGTGAAATCCGCCGCTACCAGAAGTCCACCGAGCTTCTTATCCGTAAGCTGCCCTTCCAGCGCCTGGTGCGAGAGATCGCTCAGGACTTCAAGACCGATCTGCGCTTCCAGAGCTCAGCAGTCATGGCTCTGCAGGAGGCCAGCGAGGCTTATCTAGTCGGGCTGTTTGAGGATACCAACCTGTGCGCCATCCACGCCAAGAGGGTCACCATCATGCCCAAAGACATTCAACTGGCCCGCAGGATCCGTGGGGAGAGGGCTTAGGTCTGAACCCGGCACCGACTACAACACAAAGGCTCTTTTCAGAGCCACCAAATCCTCCCTCAAACGAGCTGAATCCTTTTCCTCCGTTAATTCTACCGCGACTCTCCCGCTGGCTTCTCGGTGCTCTGCTATTAATATGTGGAGGTGCCATGTTAACCCTTTCAGTGCTTAATTAGCGCCATTTACACTATAACCAGTCCCCGTCTCTAGCACTCACGTTATCCGGCCCTTTCAGCAGTCCTGTCATGTGTTATGCCGGGTGTCTGCGCTGTATTCATCACCTCCCTCTCCGGCTGTATCGCAGTGATAACCCGCCCCACTCCTCACTGATGACTGCACATCGCTCTTCCTATAATAACCTCCGCTGCTGCTGCGAGGAATGACGCCGTTATGTGCAGCTAATGATCCACCGCTTACCAGTGTGTGCGGAGTCCTTGTTCCCTACTCCTTGTAAAGGCAAACCAGGCGCAGCGTGTAGGGTGGGGGCGCAGGTATCCTCCGCCCGGTGTGAACACAAGCGCAGGGGAATTCTACTCTTATTCTGTGAGGTCATGATCATCGGGTGTAGTCCTGGTCACCGTTGTAAATCAGAGATCTAAACGCATTAACACTGCCCGAGTCTTCTCCTCCCTATTCATTCTATAAAGCCGTTGTGGTGCTGGTGGCCTGAGGGGTGATCTGCGGGCACACAAATCCTGAACCTGACGGCAGATAACGAGCAGCCGCCATACTAATCCAAGACGTCACGCTTGTTCCTTGTTTCCCTTAACATTACTCTTTAGATTTGGGGCAGATAGAGATTACACAGCAGTCGCGCTATAAGCGGGAAAAGAGCGGCCGGTATTGTAAAATGAACGTGCAATTCAAAATCTGAGTTAAGCCAATCAAAGGGAGGGGGAGGGATTGGTAATATGAATTCACTGAAAGAAACGCCCCGGAAGTGACATGAATAACAGTTCTCTCTCTGGTCCACCCAAGGTCTATATAAAGACGCGCTCCGCGGTTCTCGGTACAATATTTCTCTTCAGCTCCAGCTTACAGGATGTCTGGTCGCGGTAAAGGAGGAAAAGGACTCGGAAAGGGCGGTGCCAAGCGGCACAGGAAGGTGCTCCGTGATAATATCCAGGGCATCACCAAGCCTGCAATCCGCCGTCTAGCTCGCAGGGGAGGCGTCAAACGCATCTCCGGTCTCATCTATGAAGAGACTCGCGGCGTCCTGAAGGTTTTCCTGGAGAACGTCATCCGTGACGCCGTCACCTACACCGAGCACGCTAAGAGGAAGACCGTCACCGCTATGGACGTGGTGTACGCGCTCAAGCGCCAGGGCCGCACTCTCTACGGCTTCGGAGGTTAATTCCGCTCCTGCTCTGCTCCATCTTACACAACACAAAGGCTCTTCTCAGAGCCGCCACATCCTCTATAGATCAGCTATGATGTCTGCTGGTGACCGCTCGTGTATCTGAGCAGTGACCTTCTACTTCTATATACACGGGGGTAGGGGCATCAGTGTCACGTCCGTCTTCCAGTGAGAAGCCGGATATGTGGACTGCAGTGTGTCCCCTAATAGCGTCCTAGAAGCAGCTGACTGAATTGGGTCTTAGACCAGGGAATGTTAATGTGAAGGGAAAGAGTACCTTAGTGCTATACTTGCTGTCGAGTGATCCTCCGGCAGGAATACACATCCTCGTAGCGGCGCTGCCGGACGCCGTTTGTGCCGATGCCTGCACGTACAGGAGTGGCAGAAACTCACCGCTGAATATCCGCTCAGTTGCTCATAGCGCTGTATAAGCGCCCGAGCAGTGGATCAAACAGCTGACTTGCTGTGTTGCTTCCTCGGCGTCCAGCTTGCTGCTGGGCAACGTGCTTTCCGCAATCCTTGGAGAGAGGGCCAGTGTTTTCTTAGCTGCTGTCACTGCTACTAATGTTACGAGATTCTCACAACAAACAATAAATCTGTTACTGGGACCAACTTTGACACAAGTATCGGCTCGGCTCGTATCTTATTCTGCCGGACGGCTGGGATTAATAAGGCTGCTGGCAATAAATCTGTTAACCTCTAGTACTAATAATGAATCTGTCTGCTGTCCCTATATAGGACTCACTTTATTACAGTAATGCGTGCAGTTTCTTGCAGAGCAACATTTAGTGAGACGCATTCAATGAATGAAAAAGGAGAAACTGATGCAGCTGATACGGCATTTTACAAGAGTAAAACCCAATGTTGGCGGGGCCGTGTTTTCCAAGCTGCTCTCATTGCTACAAATGTTACGAGATTTTCAAAACAAACTAGCAATTTGTAGCACCAAGTTCCACATAAGTATGGACTTGCATTGTCTTGTATGTCACTTTGCCAGACTGCTGGTATAATCGAGCTGCTGGCAATACAATGACAGGAAACAGAATGCACCTATTTCTACTTCGTACTAACACTGTGCGTTGTCTATACTTAGGACTCCCCTCATCCCACTAACGCATGAAGTTGCTGCAGAGTAACATTTACTGAGACGCATTCAGAGAATCCAGTGAGACTGGAAGATATAATTTAAGATACTATGTAGTCGGGGGCGGGTTGTAGATCGTGAACATGAATCACTGGAGTAGTTGTACTATTAATGTGTCCTGTACAGTATAGTTAGTGCACCAATGAGGACAGCGCCACCATCTGCACGAGGCAGTAGTGAATGTGTAGGTCATGAGTAACGCGGTTCTACACCCACCCACCCTACGGCTTCCTCTTCAATGTGAAACCCCGCGGTATATGAATACATATGGCTAGATCTCTGTACAAGCAGAGCCACTTATCTGGCGCAGAACGTTTACATATCGGAGATCAGCGGTGAGCTCTGTTCTATGGACCATGTGGGCGGCTCTTAAAAGAGCCTTTGTGGTTAAATGTGGGATAAGCGGCGCTCACTTGCTCTTGGCGCTTTTGCTGCTCTCGGTCTTCTTGGGCAGCAGAACGGCCTGGATGTTGGGCAGGACGCCTCCCTGAGCGATGGTCACACCACCCAGCAGCTTGTTGAGCTCCTCGTCATTGCGCACGGCCAGCTGCAGGTGACGGGGGATGATTCGGGTCTTCTTGTTGTCCCGGGCGGCATTTCCGGCCAGTTCCAGGATCTCAGCGGTCAGATATTCCAGCACAGCGGCCAGGTAGACCGGAGCGCCGGCGCCGACCCTCTCAGCGTAGTTACCCTTGCGGAGAAGTCTGTGCACACGACCGACAGGGAACTGAAGTCCTGCCCGGGATGAGCGGGTCTTGGCTTTAGCCCGCACTTTGCCTCCTTGCTTTCCTCTTCCAGACATGTCTATTATCTGATCAGATCTAACGGCTGCGCTCCCACCGTCACTTCTTATACCCGGATGGAGCAGAGAGCTTCTTCTCTGATTGGCCGCATCTAAAACTGATATTCAACGACAGACACTGTAGCCAATGAGGAAGTAGAATATTTCTATAGACTCGCAGATAACACCACGCCCCCTCCTCTGTCTCTACCAATAGGAACATCTCCCGCCTGAACTCGAATGGAGCAGGAATAAAGCAGCAGCGGCGGCTTCTTCTCATTAGGCGCCAAGTAAAGTGCCCCGTCCCTGCAGGAAGGACCCAAAGGCTCTTCTAAGAGCCCCCCACCAAGTCTACAACAGAGTAGCGCAGAGCTGCTGCTGCTGCATTAGGGTCTTGTTATCTGCGGGCTGCACGGGCTGATTCTTCTCCATCCAATGATACCGTGAAACGCACAATTCCAACGTCCGCTAACAATCTCCAGTATAAGGGTATGTGCACACACACTAATTACGTCCGTAACACAGTGCAGGGAGCCGGGCTCCTAGCATCATACTTATGTACGACGCTAGGAGTCCCTGCCTCGCTGCAGGACAACTGTCCCGTACTGAAAACATGATTACAGTATGGGACAGTTATCCTGCAGAGAGGCAGGGACTCCTAGCATCGTACATGAGTATGATGCTAGGAGCCCGGCTCGCTGCACTGTGTTCGGTCCGGTACTTGCGGCCGAAATACGTCCGTCAATTACGGACGTAATTAGTGTGTGTGCACATACCCTTAAGGTGGTGACGTACAAACATGTAACACGTCTTTATTACATCCGTATCGTTGCCGAATTACCGGCATTATGTCCCTGTCCTCTCATATAACTGGCATTATGTCCATGTAGGAGGGTACAGGGACACAATGCCGGTAACATGTCCCTGTTCCCGCATCTTCCATACATTTTGTCCCTGTTCCTTCATATTACCGGCATTATGTCTCTGTTCCCTCATCTTACCGGCATTATGTCCCTGTTCCCTCATATTACCGGCTTTATGTCCCTGTTCCTTCATATTACCGGCATCATGTCCCTGTTCCTTCATATTACCGGCATTATGTCCCTGTTCCTTCATATTACCGGCATCATGTCCTTGTTCCTTCCTATTACCGGAATTACGTCCCTGTTCCTTCATATTAAAGGCATTATGTCCCTGTTCCTTCATATTACCGGCATTATGTCCCTGTTCCTTCATATTACCGGCATTATGTCCCTGCTCCCTCATCTTACAGGCATTATGTCACTGTTCCTTCATATTACCGGCATTATGTCCCTGCTCCCTCATATTACAGACATTATGTCCCTGTTCCCTCATCTTACAGGCATTATGTCCCTGTTCCTTCATATTACAGGCTTTATGTCCCTGTTCCTTCATATTACCGGCATCATGTCCTTGTTCCTACCTATTACCGGCATTACGTCCCTGTTCCTTCATATTACCGGCATTATGTCCCTGTTCCTTCATATTACCGGTATCATGTCCTTGTTCCTTCCTATTACCGGCATTACGTCCCTGTTTCTTCATATTACCGGCATTATGTCCCTGTTCCTTCATATTAATGGCATTATGTCCCTGTTCCTTCATATTACCGGCATTATGTCCCTGTTCCTTCATATTACCAGCATTATGTCCCTGCTCCCTCATCTTACAGGCATTATGTCCCTGTTCCTTCATATTAAAGGCATTATGTCCCTGCTCCCTCATCTTACCGGCATTATGTCCCTGCTCCTTCATATTACAGGCTTTATGTCCCTGTTCCTTCATATTACCGGCATCATGTCCTTGTTCCTTCCTATTACCGGCATTATGTCCCTGTTCCTTCATATTACCGGCATTATGTCCCTGCTCCCTCATCTTACCGGCATTATGTCCCTGCTCCTTCATATTACAGGCTTTATGTCCCTGTTCCTTCATATTACCGGCATCATGTCCCTGTTCCTTCATATTACCGGCATTATGTCCCTGTTCCTTCATATTACCGGCATTATGTCCCTGTTCCTTCATATTACAGGCATTATGTCCTTGTTCCTTCATATTACAGGCATTATGTCCCTGTTCCTTCATATTACAGGCATTATATCCGTGTCCCTTCATATTACTGGCATTATGTCCCTGTTCCCTCATCTTACCGGCATTTTGTACCTGTTCCCTCATTATATCCCTTTTCCTTCATACTACAGGCAATATGTCCCTGTTCCCTCATCTTACCAGCATTATATCCCTGTTCCTTCATCTAACCGACATTATGTCCCTGTTCCTTCATATTACAGGCATTATGTCCCTGTTCCTTCATATTACAGGCATTATGTCCCTGTTTCTTCATATTACAGGCATTATGTCCCTGTTCCCTCATATTACAGGCATTATGTCACTGTTCCTTCATATTACCGGCATTATGTCCCTGTTCCTTCATATTACCGGCATTATGTCCCTGTTCCTTCATATTACCGGCATCATGTCCTTGTTCCTTCCTATTAACGGAATTACGTCCCTGTTCCTTCATATTACAGGCATTAGGTCCCTGTTCCTTCATATTACCGGCATTATGTCCCTGTTCCTTCATATTACAGGCATTTTGTCCCTGTTTCTTCTTATTACAGGCATTATGTCCCTGTTCCTACATATTACCGGCATTATGTCCCTGTTCCTTCATATTACAGGCATTATGTCCTTGTTCCTTCATATTACAGGCATTATGTCCCTGTTCCTTCATATTACAGGCATTACGTCCCTGTTCCCTCATCTTACCAGCATTATATCCCTGTTCCTTCATCTAACCAGCATTATGTCCCTGTTCCTTCATATTACAGGCATTATGTCCCTGTGCCTTCATATTACAGGCATTATGTCCCTGTTCCTTCATATTACCGGCATTATGTCCCTGCTCTCTCATCTTATAGCCATTATGTCCCTGTTCCTACATATTACCGGCATTATGTCCCTGCTCCCTCATCTTACCGGCATTATGTCCCTGTTCCTTCATATTACCGGCATTATGTCCCTGCTCCCTCATCTTACTGGCATCACGTCCCTATTCCTTCATATTACCGGCATTATGTCCCTGTGCCTTCATATTACAGGCATTATGTCCCTGTGCCTTCATATTACAGGCATTATGTCCCTGTTCCTTCATATTACCGGCATTATGTCCCTGCTCCCTCATCTTACAGGCATTATGTGCCTGTTCCTACATATTACCGGCATTATGTCCCTGCTCCCTCATCTTACCGGCATTATGTCCCTGTTCCTTCATATTACCGGCATTATGTCCCTGCTCCCTCATCTTACTGGCATCACGTCCCTATTCCTTCATATTACCGGCATTATGTCCCTGTTCCTTCATATTACAGGCATTATGTCCCTGTTCCTTCATATTACCGGCATTATGTCCCTGCTCCCTCATCTTACAGGCATTATGTCCCTGTTCCTTCATATTACCGGCATTATGTCCCTGCTCCCTCATCTTACAGGCATTATGTCCCTGTTCATTCATATTATCGGCATTATGTCCCTGTTCCTTCATATTACAGGCATTTTGTCCCTGTTTCTTCTTATTACAGGCATTATGTCCCTGTTCCTACATATTACCAGCATTATGTCCCTGTTCCTTCATATTACAGGCATTATATCCGTGTCCCTTCATATTACCGGCATTATTTCCCTGTTTCTTCATATTACAGGCATTATGTCCCTATTCCTTCATATTACAGGCATTATGTCCCTGTTCCCTCATATTACAGGCATTATGTCCCTGTTCCCTCATCATACCGGCATTATGTCCCTGTTCCTTCATATTACAGGCATTATGTCCATGTCCCCTCAAATTACAGGCATTATGTCCCTGTTCCCTCAAATTACAGGCATTATGTCCCTTTTCCTTCATATTACAGGCATTATGTCCCTGTTCCCTCATCTTACCGGCATTGTGTCCCTGTTCCCTCATCTTACAGGCATTATGTCCCTGTTCCCTCATTATGTCCGTTTTCCTTCATATTACAGGCATTACGTCCCTGTTCCCTCATCTTACCAGCATTATATCCCTATTCCTTCATCTAACCGACATTATGTCCCTGTTCCTTCATATTACAGGCATTATGCCCCTGTTTCTTCATGTTACCGGCATTATGTCCTTGTTCTTTCATATTACCGGCATTATGTCCCTGTTCCTTCATTCTACAGGCATTATATCCGTGTCCCTTCATACTACCGGCGTTATGTCCCTGTTCCCTCATCTTCCAGGCATTATGTCCCTGTTCCCTCATCTTACAGGCATTATGTCCCTATTCCCTCATATTACCGGCATTGTGTCCCTGTTCCTTCATATTACCGGCATTATGTCCCTGTTCATTCATATTACAGGCATTATGTCCATGTTCCCTCATATTGCAGGCATTATGTCCCTGTTCCTTCTTATTACAGGCATTATGTCCCTGTTCCTTCATATTACCGGCATTATATCCCTGTTCCCTCATCTTACTGGCATTATATCCCTGTTTCTTCATATTACAGGCATTATGTCCCTGTTCCCTTAAATTACAGGCATTATGTCCCTGTTCCCTCAAATTACAGGCATTATGTCCCTGTTCCTTCATATTACAGGCATTATTTCCTTGTTCCTTTATATTACAGGCATTATGTCCCTGTTCCTTCATATTACCGGCATTATGTCCCTGTTCCTTCATATTACCGGCATCATGTCCTTGTTCCTTCATATTACCGGAATTACGTCCCTGTTCCTTTATATTACAGGCATTATGTCCCTGTTCCTTCATATTACCGGCATTATGTCCCTGTTCCTTCATATTACAGGCATTTTGTCCCTGTTTCTTCTTATTACAGGCATTATGTCCCTGTTCCTTCATATTACCGGCATTATGTCCATGTCCCCTCAAATTACAGGTATTATGTCCCTGTTCCCTCATCATACCGGCATTATGTCCCTGTTCCTTCATATTACAGGCATTATGTCCATATCCCCTCAAATTACAGGCATTATGTCCCTGTTCCCTCAAATTACAGGCATTATGTCCCTGTTCCTTCATATTACAGGCATTATGTCCCTGTTCCCTCATCTTACCGGCATTTTGTCCCTGTTCCCTCATCTTACAGGCATTATGTCCCTGTTCCCTCATTATGTCCCTTTTCCTTCATATTACAGGCATTACGTCCCTGTTCCCTCATCTTACCAGCATTATATTCCTGTTCCTTCATCTAACCGGCATTATGTCCCTGTTCCCTCATATTACAGGCATTATGTTCCTGTTCCTTCATATTACAGGCATTATGTCCCTGTTTCTTCATATTACAGGCATTATGTCCCTGTTCCTTTATATTACAGGCATTATGCCCCTGTTTCTTCATATTACCGGCATTATGTCCCTGTTCCTTCATTCTACAGGCATTATATCCGTGTCCATTCATACTACCGGCGTTATGTCCCTGTTCCCTCATCTTCCAGGCATTATGTCCCTGTTCCCTCATCTTACAGGCATTATGTACCTATTCCCTCATATTACCGGCATTATGTCCCTGTTCCTTCATATTACAGGCATTATGTCCCTGTTCCGTCATATTACAGGCATTATGTCCCTGTTCCTTCATATTAGCGGCATTATGTCCCTGTTCATTCATATTACAGGCATTATGTCCATGTTCCCTCATATTACAGGCATTATGTCCCTGTTCCTTCTTATTACAGGCATTATGTCCCTGTTCCTTCTTATTACAGGCATTATGTCCCTATTCCTTCATATTACAGGCATTATGTCCCTGTTCCCTCATATTACAGGCATTATGTCCCTGTTCCCTCATCATACCGGCATTATGTCCCTGTTCCTTCATAGTACCGGCATTATGTACCTGTTCCCTCATATTACAGGCATTATGTCCCTGTTCCCTCAAATTACAGGCATTATGTCCCTGTTCCCTCAAATTACAGGCATTATGTCCCTGTTCCTTCATATTACAGGCATTATGTCCCTGTTCCCTCATATTACAGGCATTATGTCCCTGTCCCCTCAACTTACCGGCATTATGTCCCTGTTCCTTCTTATTACAGGCATTATGTCCCTGTTCCTTCATATTACAGGCATTGTGTCCCTATTCCTTCATATTACCGCCATTATGTCCCTGTTTCTTCATATTACCGGAGTTATGTTCTTGTTTGTAGCCTGAAACTCGGGTTGACTGGTTATTGTAATACAAGTGGAGCAGACTTTGGTGTCTCCTCTGTGCCAGGTATTGTAATACAGGCGGAGCAGACTCTGGTGTCTCCTCTGTACCGGGTATTGTAATACAAGTGGAGCAGACTCTGGTGTCTCCTCTGTGCCGGGTATTGTAATACAAGTGGAGCAGACTCTGGTGTCTCCTCTGTGACGGGTATTGTAATACAGGCGGAGCAGACTCTGGTGTCTCCTCTGTGCCGGGTATTGTAATACAAGTGGAGCAGACTCTGGTGTCTCCTCTGTGCCGGGTATTGTAATACAAGTGGAGCAGACTCTGGTGTCTCCTCTGTGCCGGGTATTGTAATACAAGTGGAGCAGACTCTGGTGTCTCCTCTGTGCCGGGTATTGTAATACAAGTGGAGCAGACTCTGTTGTCTCCCCTGTGCCGGGTATTGTAATACAAGTGGCGCAGACTCTGGTGTCTCCTCTGTGGCAGGTATTATAATACAAGTGGAGCAGACTCTGGTGTCTCCTCTGTGCCAGGTATTGTAATACAAGTGGAGCAGACTCTGGTGTCTCCTCTGTGCCGGGTATTGTAATACAAGTGGAGCAGACTCTGGTGTCTCCTCTGTGCCGGGTATTGTAATACAAGTGGAGCAGACTCTGGTGTCTCCTCTGTGCCAGGTATTGTAATACAGGCGGAGCAGACTCTGGTGTCTCCTCTGTACCGGGTATTGTAATACAAGTGGAGCAGACTCTGGTGTCTCCTCTGTGCCGGGTATTGTAATACAAGTGGAGCAGACTCTGGTGTCTCCTCTGTGACGGGTATTGTAATACAGGCGGAGCAGACTCTGGTGTCTCCTCTGTGCCGGGTATTGTAATACAAGTGGAGCAGACTCTGGTGTCTCCTCTGTGCCGGGTATTGTAATACAAGTGGAGCAGACTCTGGTGTCTCCTCTGTGCCGGGTATTGTAATACAAGTGGAGCAGACTCTGGTGTCTCCTCTGTGGCAGGTATTATAATACAAGTGGAGCAGACTCTGGTGTCTCCTCTGTGCCAGGTATTGTAATACAAGTGGAGCAGACTCTGGTGTCTCCTCTGTGCCGGGTATTGTAATACAAGTGGAGCAGACTCTGGTGTCTCCTCTGTGCCGGGTATTGTAATACAAGTGGAGCAGACTCTGGTGTCTCCTCTGTGCCAGGTATTGTAATACAGGCGGAGCAGACTCTGGTGTCTCCTCTGTACCGGGTATTGTAATACAAGTGGAGCAGACTCTGGTGTCTCCTCTGTGCCGGGTATTGTAATACAAGTGGAGCAGACTCTGGTGTCTCCTCTGTGACGGGTATTGTAATACAGGCGGAGCAGACTCTGGTGTCTCCTCTGTGCCGGGTATTGTAATACAAGTGGAGCAGACTCTGGTGTCTCCTCTGTACCGGGTATTGTAATACAGGCGGAGCAGACTCTGGTGTCTCCTCTGTGCCGGGTATTGTAATACAAGTGGAGCAGACTCTGGTGTCTCCTCTGTGCCGGGTATTGTAATACAAGTGGAGCAGACTCTGGTGTCTCCTCTGTGCCGGGTATTGTAATACAAGTGGAGCAGACTCTGTTGTCTCCCCTGTGCCGGGTATTGTAATACAAGTGGAGCAGACTCTGGTGTCTCCTCTGTGGCAGGTATTATAATACAAGTGGAGCAGACTCTGGTGTCTCCTCTGTGCCAGGTATTGTAATACAAGTGGAGCAGACTCTGGTGTCTCCTCTGTGCCGGGTATTGTAATACAAGTGGAGCAGACTCTGGTGTCTCCTCTGTGCCGGGTATTGTAATACAAGTGGAGCAGACTCTGGTGTCTCCTCTGTGCCAGGTATTTTAATACAAGTGGAGCAGACTCTGGTGTCTCCTCTGTACCGGGTATTGTAATACAAGTGGAGCAGACTCTGGTGTCTCCTCTGTGCCGGGTATTGTAATACAAGTGGAGCAGACTCTGGTGTCTCCTCTGTGACGGGTATTGTAATACAGGCGGAGCAGACTCTGGTGTCTCCTCTGTGCCGGGTATTGTAATACAAGTGGAGCAGACTCTGGTGTCTCCTCTGTGGCAGGTATTATAATACAAGTGGAGCAGACTCTGGTGTCTCCTCTGTGCCAAGTATTGTAATACAAGTGGAGCAGACTCTGGTGTCTCCTCTGTGCCGGGTATTGTAATACAAGTGGAGCAGACTCTGGTGTCTCCTCTGTGCCGGGTATTGTAATACAAGTGGAGCAGACTCTGGTGTCTACTCTGTGCCAGGTATTGTAATACAAGTGGAGCAGACTCTGGTGTCTCCTCTGTGCCGGGTATTGTAATACAAGTGGAGCAGACTCTGGTGTCTCCTCTGTGCCGGGTATTGTAATACAAGTGGAGCAGACTCTGGTGTCTCCTCTGTGCCGGGTATTGTAATACAAGTGGAGCAGACTCTGTTGTCTCCCCTGTGCCGGGTATTGTAATACAAGTGGAGCAGACTCTGGTGTCTCCTCTGTGGCAGGTATTATAATACAAGTGGAGCAGACTCTGGTGTCTCCTCTGTGCCAGGTATTGTAATACAAGTGGAGCAGACTCTGGTGTCTCCTCTGTGCCGGGTATTGTAATACAAGTGGAGCAGACTCTGGTGTCTCCTCTGTGCCGGTTATTGTAATACAAGTGGAGCAGACTCTGGTGTCTCCTCTGTGCCAGGTATTGTAATACAAGTGGAGCAGACTCTGGTGTCTCCTCTGTACCGGGTATTGTAATACAAGTGGAGCAGACTCTGGTGTCTCCTCTGTGCCGGGTATTGTAATACAAGTGGAGCAGACTCTGGTGTCTCCTCTGTGACGGGTATTGTAATACAGGCGGAGCAGACTCTGGTGTCTCCTCTGTGCCGGGTATTGTAATACAAGTGGAGCAGACTCTGGTGTCTCCTCTGAGCCGGGTATTGTAATACAAGTGGAGCAGACTCTGGTGTCTCCTCTGTGCCGGGTATTGTAATACAAGTGGAGCAGACTCTGTTGTCTCCCCTGTGCCGGGTATTGTAATACAAGTGGAGCAGACTCTGGTGTCTCCTCTGTGGCAGGTATTATAATACAAGTGGAGCAGACTCTGGTGTCTCCTCTGTGCCGGGTATTGTAATACAAGTGGAGCAGACTCTGGTGTCTCCTCTGTGCCGGGTATTGTAATACAAGTGGAGCAGACTCTGGTGTCTCCTCTGTGCCGGGTATTGTAATACAGGCGGAGCAGACTCTGGTGTCTCGTCTGTGCCGGGTATTGTAATATAAGTGGAGCAGACTCTGGTGTCTACTCTGTGCCAGGTATTGTAATACAAGTGGAGCAGACTCTGGTGTCACACGACCTATTTCCAGACGTAATTCAGGCATTTTACGCCTCGAATTAAGCCTGAAAAGACGTCTCCATTACGTCTGCAAACATCTGCTCGTTGCTTGCAATGAGTTTTACGATATTCTGTTCAGACAAGCTGTAATTTTACACGTCGCTGTAAAAAAATGGCACGTAAAAATACGCCCGCGTCAAACAAGTGCAGGACACTACTTGGGACGTTTTTGGAGTCATTATTCATTGACTCCAATGAAGAACAGCGCCAATTACGTCCGTAAAGGACGCCGCGAAAAACGCAAGTACTTGCAATTACGTCTGAAATTCAGGAGCTGTTTTCGCCTGAAAACAGCTCCGTAATTTCAGACGTATTTTGCGTGTGAACATATCCTTATTGTTACACATGATTAGCAGACTGTGGTGTCTCGTCTGTGCTGGTTTGTTGTAGAAGAGTAGCAGCAGACTCTTTGGCGTAACTACAGAAGCTGCTACCTACGGGGCCCGCGGCTTGTGGGGGCCAGTGCCACCAGCTGACACGCTCCCCCCATATGCTCGGTGGCGCCGCTAGCAGCCATTATGGCTAGTACAGCGGTAGTGCTGCTACTATGGGGCCCACGCCTCCGAGCCTCTAACAAGTATAGGCAGGGCGACACAGGCCCTCTCATGCCGTAGGCGTCGCTACCACCAGAGGGGGCCCCGGTGCTAGCGACAGCCAAATACATGCATTAGCGCTGAATGGCCGGGCATGTTTCGTGCCTGACCATTCAGCGCCTTACAATGATGCTGATTGGCTAGCGGTGCTTTGACGTCATCGCACCGCTTCCGTGCTTGAAAGGTGCTGATTGACGGGGCAAGTCATTCTGCCCCGCCAATCAGCGTCATTGAACGACGCGTTGTTCAGCTCCTGCAGACCCGCTCAGAAGAGAGCATGTCTGCATTGTCAGCGGACAGGGTGGGAACGGGGTCATGTGAGCATGTAAAGTTTTTTTCTCATAAAACTGTGAGTGGCATTATCTATAGTGGGGGCTCTATCTACAGGGGGGTCGTCTATATGTGGGCCACTATATACAGGGGGTCTATATGTGGGGATGTGGGCACGATCTACAGGGGTGGTCTATATGTGGGGATGTGGTGCACTATATACAGGGGAGGGTCTATATGTGGGGATGTCGGGCACAATCTACAGGGGGGTCTATATGTGGGGATGTGGGCCACTATATACAGGGGGTCTATATGTGGGGATGTGGGCCACTATATACAGGGGGTCTATATGTGGGGATGTGGGCACGATCTACAGGGGTGGTCTATATGTGGGGATGTGGTGCACTATATACAGGGGAGGGTCTATATGTGGGGATGTGGTGCACTATATACAGGGGAGGGTCTATATGTGGGGATGTGGTCCACTATATACAGTGAAGGAAATAAGTATTTGATCCCTTTGGCATACAAGACTTAATACTTGGTGGCAAAACCCTTGTTGGCAAGCACAGCAGTCAGACGTTTTTTTTTGTAGTTGATGATGAGGTTTGCACACATGTTAGATGGAATTTTGGCCCACTCCTCTTTGCAGATCATCTGTAAATCATTAAGATTTTGAGGCTGTCGCTTGGCAACTCGGATCTTCAGCTCCCTCCATAAGTTTTCGATGGGATTAAGGTCTGGAGACTGGCTAGGCCACTCCATGACCTTAATGTGCTTCTTTTTGAGCCACTCCTTTGTTGCCTTGGCTGTATGTTTCGGGTCATTGTCGTGCTGGAAGACCCAGCCACGAGCCATTTTTAATGTCCTGGTGGAGGGAAGGAGGTTGTCACTCAGAATTTGACGGTACATGGCTCCATCCATTCTCCCATTGATGCGGTGAAGTAGTCCTGTGCCCTTAGCAGAGAGACACCCCCAAAACATAATGTTTCCACCTCCATGCTTGACAGTGGGGACGGTGTTCTTTGGGTCATAGGCAGCATTTCTCTTCCTCCAAACACGGCGAGTTGAGTTAATGCCAAAGAGCTCAATTTTAGTCTCATCTGACCACAGCACCTTCTCCCAATCACTCTCAGAATCATCCAGATGTTCATTTGCAAACTTCAGACGGGCCTGTACATGTGCCTTCTTGAGCAGGGGGACCTTGCGGGCACTGCAGGATTTTAATCCATTACGGCGTAATGTGTTACCAATGGTTTTCTTGGTGACCGTGGTCCCAGCTGCCTTGAGATCATTAACAAGTTCCCCCCGTGTAGTTTTCGGCTGAGCTCTCACCTTCCTCAGGATCAAGGATACCCCACGAGGTGAGATTTTGCATGGAGCCCCAGATCGATGTCGATTGACAGTCATTTTGTATGTCTTCCATTTTCTTACTATTGCACCAACAGTTGTCTCCTTCTCACCCAGCGTCTTACTTATGGTTTTGTAGCCCATTCCAGCCTTGTGCAGGTCTATGATCTTGTCCCTGACATCCTTAGAAAGCTCTTTGGTCCTGCCCATGTTGTAGAGGTTAGAGTCAGACTGATTCATTGAGTCTGTGGACAGGACTCTTTTATACAGGTGACCATGTAAGAGCTGTCTATAATGCAGGCACCAAGTTGATTTGGAGCGTGTAACTGGTCTGGAGGAGGCTGAACTCTTAATGGTTGGTAGGGGATCAAATACTTATTTCCTTCACTGTACAGGGGGGTCTATATGTGGGGATGTGGGCCACTATATACAGGGGGGTCTATATTTGGGCCACTGTCTACAGGGGGGGTCTATATGTGGAGATGTGGGCCACTATATACAGGGCGGTCTATATTTGGGCCACTATATATTGGGGTGGTCTATATGTGGGCCACTATATACAGGGGAGTCTATATGTGGAGATGTGGGCCACTATATACAGGGGGGTCTATATTTGGGCCACTGTCTACTGAGCTTGGTTCTGGTGCTGTATATATGTACTGAGCTTGGTTCTGGAGCTGTATATATGTACTGAGCTTTGTTCTGGTGCTGTATATATGTCGGACTTGGTTCTGGAGCTGTAATTATATAGGATATATTTATAACAAAATTGCAGGGCAGATGGAATTTTTGTCAATTCATTGTATATTTCATGGGAACCTGTCTGGTAGTTGTAACCCCTTGAACCGTCACCATGCGGTAATACATGATCTGACAGTATTCCGCTGTATGTTTTTTTCAGATGCAGCAAAATCCTTAAAATCCACTTTTAAAACGACGCACACTATATGCTAATTACTCATTAGAGGGTCATGGGGCGGTGCCGATATCCTCACGAGTCACATAGTCCTGCCTCCAAACCCACCTTTCCATGTTTGAGTGACATCTCCCTGGCTGATACAACTTTCTCGGATGTGCCATTGCCTTCTGGCACTATACACAAGGGGGAGAGCTGTGTGGCACTATACACAAGGGGGAAAGCTGTGTGGCACTATACACAAGGGGGAGCTGTGTGGCACTATACACATAGGGGGCTGTGTGGCACTATACAGAAAGGGGGGCTGTGTGGCACTATACACAAGGGGGAGAGCTGTGTGGCACTATAAACAAGGGGTAGAGCTGTGTGGCACTATACACAAAGGGGGCTGTGTGGCACTATACACAAAGGGGGCTGTGTGGCACTATACACATAGGGGGCTGTGTGGCACTATACAGAAAGGGGGGCTGTGTGGCACTATACACATAGGGGGGCTGTGTGGCACTATACACAAGGGGGAGCTGTGTGGCACTATACACATAGGGGGGCTGTGTGGCACTATACACATAGGGGAAGAGCTGTGTGGCACTATACACAAAGGGGAGCTGTGTGGCACTATACACAAAGGGGGCTGGGTGGCACTATACACAAGGGGGGCTGTGTGGCACTATACACAAAGCGGGGCTGTGTGGCACTATACACAAGGGGGAGCTGTGTGGCACTATACACATAGGGGGGCTGTGTGGCACTATACACATAGGGGGGCTGTGTGGCACTATACACAAGGGGGAGAGCTGTGTGGCACTATACACAAGGGGGAGAGCTGTGTGGCACTATACACAAAGGGGGCTGTGTGGCACTATACACAAAGGGGAGAGCTGTGTGGCACTATACACAAGGGGAGAGCTGTGTGGCACTATACACAAGGGGGGCTGTGTGGCACTATACACAAGGGGGAGCTGTGTGGCATTATACACATAGGGGGGCTGTGTGGCACTATACACATAGGGGAAGAGCTGTGTGGCACTATACACAAAGGGGAGCTGTGTGGCACTATACACAAAGGGGGCTGTGTGGCACTATACACAAGGGGGGCTGTGTGGCACTATACACAAAGGGGGGCTGTGTGGCACTATACACAAGGGGGAGCTGTGTGGCACTATACACATAGGGGGGCTGTGTGGCACTATACACATAGGGGGGCTGTGTGGCACTATACACAAGGGGAGAGCTGTGTGGCACTATACACAAGGGGGAGAGCTGTGTGGCACTATACACAAAGGGGGCTGTGTGGCACTATACACAAAGGGGAGAGCTGTGTGGCACTATACACAAAGGGGGAGAGCTGTGTGGCACTATACACAAGGGGGGCTGTGTGGCACTATACACAAGGGGGAGCTGTGTGGCACTATACACAAGGGGGAGAGCTGTGTGGCACTATACACAAAGGGGGCTGTGTGGCACTATACACAAGGGGGAGCTGTGTGGCACTTTACACATAGGGTGGCTGTGTGGCACTATACACATGGGGGAGAGCTGTGTGGCACTATACACAAGGGGGAGCTGTGTGGCACTATACACAAGGGGGGGCTGTGTGGCACTATACATATGGGGGAACTGTATGCCACTATTTACAAGGGGGAGGGCTGTGGCTCTATCTACAGGGGGCTGAGTGTGGCACAATCTACAGGTGTCTGTGTGTGGCACTATCTACTAAGGGGGGGCTGTGCTGCACTTTCTACTAAGGGGGGCTGTGTGGCACTATATACAAGGGAGGGGGCTGTGTGGCACTCTATACAGTGGGGGCTATATGGCATTCTACAAGGGGGAGGTGGGGGTGCTATCTACAAATAGGGTGACACTGTCTACAGGGGGGCTGTATGGCACATTCTACAGGGGGCACTATTTATAAGGGGGGGCTGCTTGTGGCACCCGAGGGGGGGGGGGCGGCCAAGAGTTTGCTATGGGGCCCAGTCTTTCCTAGTTACGCCTCTGAGCAGACTTTAGTGTCTCGTCTAGTTATATAATGCAAGTGGAACAGCCTCTATAGATGATGCGCTGCAGGAAAAAACTTAATGTAGAGTGCCACGGTGTGGTCACCGCGGGGAACTGTTTACTTTCATGGATGAAGTAATAGCGCCATTATGTGGTCATCGCTGGTATTACTGACTATATTTTACGACCTTATTACTTATGGAAGGCTGCATTGGCTATACGGCGCAGCAGCGCCATCGTGGGGTCAATTCTGGGAAATGCTCACTAAATTCAATGTAATTCAGACAGCCTTAGTAATACGCTAAGCAGCAGCGCCATCTTGTGGTCGATGCTGGGAAATGCGCACTATAGTCAATGTAATTCATGCAGCCTTAGGGATACGCTGAGTAGCAGCGCCATCGTGTGGTCGATGCTGGGAAATGCGCACTATATTCAATGTAATTCAGTCTGACTTAGGGATACGCTGAGCAGCAGCGCCATCGTGTGGTCCACGCTGAGAAATGCTCACTAAATTCAATATAATGCAGGTAGCCCAGTGATACGCTGAGCAGGAGCGCCATCTTGTGGTCAATGCTGGGAAATGCATAATCAATTACATGTAAGGGTATGTTCACACGGCAGCGTCCGTAACGGTTGAAATTACGGGGCTGTTTTCAGGAGAAAACAGCCCCGTCATTTCAGCCGTAACGGCATGTGCAGGCGCATGAACGCCGCGTCCATTACGGACGTTACTGGAGCTGGTTTTCCATGGTCTGAAGTGACATGAAACTTCTTTGGCGCGGGCGTCTATTTACGCGCCGTCTTTTGACAGCGATGCGTAAATACACGCCTCATGTGAACAGACAAACGTCAGCCAATTGCTTTCAATGGGCAGATGTTTGTCAACGCTTTCAAGCCATAATTTCGGACGTAATTCGGGGGATAAAACGGCCGAATTACGTCCGTAAATAGGCCGTGTGAACTTACCCTAAGGGTATGTTCACACGGCCTATTTACGGATGTAAATCGGGCGTTTTTGCCACGAATTACGCCCGAAAATAGCGCCTCAATAGCGCTGACAAACATCTGCCCATTGAAAGCAATGGGCAGACGTTTGTCTGTTCACACGAGGCGTATATTTACGCGCCGCTGTCAAATGACGGCGCATAAATAGACGCCCGCGTCAAAGAAGTGACCTGTCACTTCTTTGGCCGTAATTGGAGCCGTTATTCATTGACTCCAATGAATAGCAGCGCTAATTACGGCCGTAATGGACGCGGCATTCAAGCGCCTGCACATGCCGGTACGGCTGAAATTACGGGGATGTTTTCAGGCTGAAACATCCCCGTAATTTCAGCCGTTACGGACGCCCTCGTGTGAACATACCCTAATTCAGACCGATTTAGTGATACGCTGAGCAGCAGCGCCATCGTGTGGTCAATGCTGTGAAATGCTCACTAAATTAAATGTAATGCAGGTAGCCTAGTGATACAAGGAGCAGCAGCGCGCCATCGTGTGGTCACTGCAGGGAACTTTTTACTTTCAAATTATTCCGATATTGTATATATTAATGAATAATATAGCAATACTGCAGGGAATTTATAGACCTAGTTTTATATGATGCAGACAGCACAAAAGATGTGCAGTAGCAACAGCGGCCTCGTGTGGTCACTGTGGCAACTGTCTTGGTAGGCCATCTGAGTACCCGGAGAAAAATGACTGGAACACACAAACAGGAAGTGACGTTTATGACTTCTGGGTTGAAGCGAGGCAATCATTCAGGTATTTACAGTCAGAATCTTTCCTGTCCGTTTATTAGGTGTCAGTGTGTGACGCATGATGCGCGTAGTATAAACATATTCAGCTTCTTTGTATGTGAGATTTTTACTAAAATGCTGATCAGGCGGATGATGAACGCAATCTGTACTATGGCCACCAGGTGGCGCTATGACATAACATTATTATATTATTACCATTTACATGTTCCAGAATCAAACCTCACACTTTTTGGAGATATAAAACAGATATTTGATCTTTTTTCAGAGCCCCTGTGACACCCCCCTCTCCTATGTAACCGTGTTAACACCAGTGTAGCCACAAGGGTCTGTTCACACAAAATTCAGATGTAATTCAGGCGTTTTAGGCTATGTTCACAGAGAGGTTTTTTTCCGGAAACCGCGCCAAAAAACTCGTCAAAAACGGCTCGAAAATGCCTCCCATTGTTTTCAATGGGAGGCGGAGGCGTCTTTTTCCCGCCAGCGGTAAAACCGCCTCCCGGGAAAAAGAAGCAACATGCCCTATTTTTGGGCGTTTACGCCTCTGACCTCCCATTGACTTCAATGGGAGGCAGAGAAAGCGTATTTCACGGCGTTATATGGCCGCGGTGCTCAATGGCTGCGGGCGAAAAATGCTGCGAAAATCGGCGTGCAGGGAGAGGTAAATCTGCCTCAAACTTCCAAACGGAATTTTGAGGCAAAAATTCCGCCTGCAAAAAACTCTGTGTGAACCCAGCCTTACGCCTCGATTTACGCCTGAAAAACCGTCTCCATTACGCCTACAAACATCTGCCCGTTTTTTGCAATGGGTTTTACGATGTTCTGTTCAGACAAGGTGCAATTTTACGCGTCGCTGTCAAAATACGGCGCTTAAAATGACGGCTCGTCAAAAGAAGTGCATGTCACTTCTTGGGACGTTTTTGGAGCCGTTTTTCATTGACTCTATTGAAAACAGCTCCATAAACGGCCGCAAAAACGTTGCAAAAACGCGAGTGGCTCAAAAAACGTCTGAAAATCAAGAGCTATCTTTCCTTGAAAACTGCTCCTGATTTTCAGACGTTTTTTAAGCTTTTTTCGCTAGAGTCAATGAAAAACGGCTCCAAAAACATACCAAGAAGTGACCTGCACTTCTTTTTCGCGACCGTTATTTTACGCGTAAAAAAACGCTCTGTCGGAACAGAACGCCGTTTTGAAATCAATGTTTCTACTTCCGATCTTCCGGACGCTTTTTGGACGTTTACAGCCGGAAAAACGGCCAAAAATAGACCGTATGAACATACCCTAGGGGTATGTTCACACGACAGCGCAAAATACGTATGAAATTACGGTGCTGTTTTCAGAAGAAAACAGCTCCTGAATTTCAGACGTTTTTGCATGATCTCGCATTTTTCGCCGCGTCTTTTACGGACGTAATTGGAGCTGTTCTTCATTGGAGGAAAAACGGCTCCAAATACATTCGGAGAAGTGTCCTGCACTTCTTTGACGCGGGCATAATTTTACGCGCCGTCTTTTGACAGCGACGCGTAAAATTACACCTCGTGGGAACAGAACATCGTATAACCCACTGCAGGCAATGGGCAGATGTTTGCCGACGTATTGGAGCCGTCTTTTCAGCCGTAATTCGAGGCATAAAACGCCTCCATTACGACTGAAAATAGGTCGTGTGCACATACCCTTACGGTGACGGCCACAGTGCCCACATTACTGCAACAGTCAAGGGCCCCCAGAACAGTGACAGCCATAGTGCTCCCATAACATTGACTGTTGCTGTTATGTGGGCACTGTGAGGCTGGATTCACATGAGCACATTACGTCCGTAATGGACGGAACGTAATTCGGGCGCTAATCCCGGACCGAACACACTGCAGGGAGCCGGGCTCCTAGCATCATAGTTATGTACGATGCTAGGAGTCCCTGCCTCTCCGTGGAACTACTGTCCCGTACTGAAAACATGATTACAGTACGGGACAGTTGTCCCGCAGCGAGGCAGGGACTCCTAGCGTCGTACATAACTATGATGCTAGGAGCCCGGCTCCCTGCACTGTGTTCGGTCCGGGATTAGTGGCAGAAATACGTTCCGTCCATTACGGACGTAATGTGCTCGTGTGAATCCAGCCTGACTGTTACTGTTATGGGAGCACTATGGCTGTCACTGTTCTGGGGAGAGTTGGTTGTCCCTGTTATGGAGGACTTTGACTGTTGCTGTTATGTGGGCACTGTAACTGTCAAAGTCCTCCATAACAGGGACAACCAACTCCCCTAACAGTGACAGTCACAGTGCCCACATAACAGCAACAGTCAACAGTTGATTAACAGCTGATGGCCACTGTTACATTGTTTGAAATTCCATCTAAGGGTGCGTTCACATTTATCAATTGCATCATCATCAGTTTTTTTGTCTCAAGTGATTACAACTGATGCAAAAACCGATTAAAAAAATGTATCAGTTGCATCAGACTTTTTCACAATTTTTACTACAAAACCATCAGTTGTCGTTAGTTGTCATCCGTTTTTAACATCAGTTTTTACCACAATGGTCCACCAAAAAGGTCATCTAGGCTCTGAAAATGCCACACCCCTCCTGTAGATAATGCCACACCCCCCTGTAGATAACGCCACACAGCGCCCACTGTAGATTGTGCCACACAGCGCCCCCCTGTAGATAGCACCGGATACATATAGCACTATCCCCCTTCTCCTGTAGATAGCGCCACTCAAGCTCCCTCTAGCATACATGGACAGTGGAGTCAGGGGTTACTCCCTAAACGGAATCCCCGGCCGCAGCATTACCAATGCTGTGGCCGGGGATTGCCTCAAGAAGGACCCCCTGACGCCACTGTCCATATATGGACAGTGACGTCAGTGTCTACTCCTTGAGTGGAATCCCCTTACCGACTCTGACGTCAGGGATCTCCTCCTGGAGCGGAATCCCTGGCCAATGTCCAAATGTGGACATTAACCTCAGGGGTTTCCTCTTGGAGCCAAGATCATCGGCAATGGGGATTCCGGACAATCCGTAGCCACTGACGTCACTGTCCATATATGGACAGTGACGTCAAGGGCTTCCCCGTAGGTAGCGCTGTGGCCAGAGAGTCCTCAGCAAGCGGAGGAGCTCCCTCTGCTTCTCCGCTCTGAACTAATTCTGAAGCAGGGAGCTGATGGTTCTTCAGAATTGGGTTCAACTCTATCTGCGTCCTGAGGATGCAGATACAGTTGACAGCGGGACATACCCCCGGCCACCTTTCCGCCAGGTGCTGCTGGTAGGTGGATGCGGCAGCACCTGGTGTTCATCAGGCCACTGTTAAAATAGATTGGATACGGCGCCGGACATCCTGGGAGCCAGACCAAAAAACACTGCAGGTAACGTTTTTGGATCCTGGTTCCTGCACTGGTCTATCACTGTACGGAGCCACAACTGGTGTTCCCTGTGCCAGGACAGATCACATAGAAAGCTATGGGATCCGTTCTAGCATCAGTTTCACTCCGGCTGTTCTGCAACACGCCGGAGGGAAACTGACAGGAGCAACGGTCATATGTGAACGGCCCCTAATCTGGCATTGATAACAAATATTTGGTGAAAGTTTTTGGTGGATTGTCAGGATTTTCTCGGCACAGCGTCAGTTCTGAGCATGTTGAAGGTATCAGTGTCTGGAGAGGAGCTGGGTCAGGTGAGATGTGGACACTTCAGTTCAGGCATTATAATGACCGACAACATTATAACCTCTGACAAGGACATTACCTGACTGGACCATAAAGTTGACTTGTTTACAGAACGTTGAGTTGGCTCCATTTTTGGTCAGAGATCTCCAAGTCTAATACTGGAAGGTTCCCACGGCTAAAGAGAGTTCAGTGCTCCAGAATTAAAGGGGTTGTCCGGGCAGGGGGCGGTTTTTCATACTGATGACCTTTCTATAGGATAGGTCATCGGTATATCAATGATGGGGGTCCGTTCCGGAAGCAGATGGCTCACAGTATAGCGGCCGTGAATGTGACTGGAGCTGCAGTTCTGCCGCACGGCCGCTATACAGTGTATGAAGCACTATTAATTAGACAAGAAGTCTCACAGGACAAATGCGTGTCAAGGTGGGAGACAAATCTCAACCACCCATATAAATAATTAGAGATAAGGACTCTAACAATACATGATAAACAAGAGAAAAAAGAGTCCATACATATCAACATATGAAAGAATTAAACATCTTTATTGATAACATAAAATACACTAAATGACATAGACAGAGAATCTAAAATAAATCCTTGTACGGATCACAGATGTATACATTGATAGCAGTACCTATATACAATACACAAATGGTATGCACAGTTAATGTAGCTCCAACACAGGGTGCATCAAATAGGAGTAAATTGAAATGTAAGCAGTGCAAGGATGGACAAAATGCCTAACTCAAAAGGCCTGTAACAACTCTAAGTGATTGGTGCCTTGGAAAAACGGCATAAAGCCAAGTTAGGTCCGATAGATGCACTTACCCATGTATGGGAGATTGAGTGTGACCCAGAGGTGTGGAAGAGCGCCCCTTATTACATTACCGGGTACATATCACAATGTAATGACCATTACTCACCGTCTGCTGGAAGTTGACATGGCCATAACCAAGAGACCATCTTTTGATCATGTTCCTGCAGACACGTATAGACAGCTCAGGCCCATCTGGACTAAACTTCTGATAGATAGGCAGAAGCCGAAACGCGTTGGGGCCGGTCGCCATTCTCTGAGTCTCAGCCACATGGGTTAGTACTCTGTTATTCATCGCTCGCTGTTCTTGTTGCTCTATATATATTAATCACACTTAGTATTTACTAATGTATGAGCTCTATTTCGGATACAATATTCCTCATTGGTCTTGTTACAACTTTAATTCCAATGTATGGTACTAACATCCTTCCTATCCATTCCTAAACAGTAGAACACCTCATTTCGTAGCCAGTATATCTTACCATATTCACACCATGCTATATGCATTTTCGTCTTGAGGTGTAATCCAATAAGTTCATAACAATATGACTTCTTTTGGTGAATAATTGACTCTTGTTTGGCGGCCATGCTTTTATTTGTGATTCATTTTTAGAAACTTATATTTACTACCTGTATAATTTTGTTGTGCAATAAAAAGATTATATAGATGCAGATAAGGAAGGGCGACTGCTCCATATTACTCTAAGCACACCATGTGGGGTATTAAGCATTTATAATGTGTATGGACCTAATAGTGATAATATTGAGTTTTTCAATGGTTTGGAAAGGGCCCTTATGTCAGATAATGTCCAGCACAAAATAGTGGGAGGTGACTTTAATTCAGTTTCTGATCACAAGGAGGATAGACGCACACACAGTTCACAAAGCACGGGATCCATTCCAACAGGGGCTCCCAGAAAACAGGACCGAGTGTTGGGACCTCTGATGGAAAGAATACACTTAATAGATCCCTGGAGAAGGGGTAACCCGGATGCCCGGGAATTTACACATTACTCCCACGCTCAACAGTCCTGGTCCAGGATTGACTACCTCTTAATATCCCCAACACTACAACCGAGGCTGAGAGCCGCTGAGATAGGGGACCTAGTGATCTCAGATCACGCCCCGGTACGAGTAGATTTTCAGGAAATATATCCCAGAGGATCAGACTTCATATGGAGATTCCCGGCTCATTTAGCAACTGATGACACCTTTGTGAGACAGCTAAGAGGGTGGTGGTTAGAATACACGTCGACGAATTCAGAACACAGAGATGACCCCTCACTGTACTGGGATACGGCCAAGGCAGTGCTGAGGGGAAGGATAATGGCGTATACTGCCAGCAAAAAACGGGAAATAACACAAAAATTTAATGCTTCTAGTGCTGCACTGAGGGCAACCTATACAGCATATTTGGCACACCCTACATTAGATGCCAGACAGGCCTGGATTCAGGCAAAACACTCTTTTGACGAGTGGGCAGCTCAGAAAGAAACAATATATACTCGAGACTTTGAAGCTACTTTACATAAGTTCGGAAGTAAGGCGGGTAAACTTTTGGCCAATATGGCTCGAGGAAAGCGCTCAGTGCAGCACATAGCGAAATTGAGGGATCATAATGGGCGAGAAACATGCGATCCAATTAGTATTAATTCCATCTTGGCTAAATTTTATGAGGAGCTGTACTCTGATACATCTTCCCTTCCGCTGACAGACACACTGTTAGACAAGGTCACTTTACCGGTCATCTCCGCGGAACAGTTGCAACTTCTAAATGCCAGGGTCACAAGGGGGGAGGTGGATGAGGCAATAAGAAACCTTAAAAATAGTAAGGCGCCTGGTCCAGATGGACTGACCGGCGAATTTTTTAAAGTAATGCGGGAACAGATTACGGAGACTTTGGTCTCCTTGTTTAACAATGCTCTGGGAGAGGAGGGGTTACCACCATCAGCAGACACATCTTATGTGAAATTATTGCTTAAACCTGGAAAGGACCCCCTACTACCAGGATCATACAGACCCATATCGCTCATAAACGTGGACGCTAAACTCCTTTCCAAAATCATAGCTGATAGGTTAGCGAATATAATGCCGTTCCTCATAGCCCCAGAACAAGTAGGTTTTATTAAAGGTAGGTCGGCGGTCACCAACATCAGGACGGTTCTGGCAGTGCTAGATAGAGTACAGCATAACCCATTTCCGGGGGAACATTCGGCTTTACTTTTACTTGACGCGGAGAAAGCTTTTGACAATGTCCGTTGGAATTGGTTGGATGCTGTCCTGGATAAGATGGAAATAACGGGGGCATTCAGGATATTATTACACCACATATACAAAGACCCTAAGGCTAGAATCTCCACACCAGGCTTTCTGTCTAAACCATTCCGTCTATGTAAAGGTACAAGACAGGGGTGCCCGCTATCGCCACTGCTGTTCAATCTGGCTTTGGAGCCGCTGGCACGTTATCTGGCGTCATCCAATTTATATACGGGCATAAGGGTGGGGGAGATGGAGGTCAAGGAAACGTTGTTTGCAGATGACATCTTGTTATTTCTCGCAGACCCCCTTAAAGATGTTCCGCGTATCTTCCAGGCATTGAACGACTTTGGGAGCTACTCAGGGTACAAAGTTAACACGTTAAAATGCCAGTTACTAGATTTGGGAACGCAGGACCCAACATATAGGCGGTCCCTAGCCTCCCTGGATGTTGAGATGGCTAAGTCAAACATTACTTATCTGGGTATTAAAGTGGGTCGGGCACCCAACTCGCTGTATGATCTAAATTATCCCCCCCTTATACAAGATATCCAAGCAGATCTTCTGAGATGGCACAGTCTACCTCTATCACTGATGGGAAGGAGCTGTTTGGTCAAAATGTCAGGATTTGCGAAATTACTCTACCCGCTCCAGACTATCCCACTTCTGGTCAAGCACTCAGATATCAATACACTCAACTCATCATTTACCAAATTCATATGGGGGGGGAAGAAACCAAGAATAGCGCTCACGAAACTCATGATGAGGAAGGCGGAAGGAGGGGTCAATTTCCCTAACATTCGGGGTTATAACCTGGCCTGCTTGAGTAGACATCTGCTAGATTGGAAACACAACACAGAGTTCCACTCCAATACTAGACTGGAGAGACAGCTAGCAAAACCTTGGGATCTCATGGCTCTGGTACACACAACGTTCACTTGTCTCCCAAAGATCGTCAAGAAATCATCTCTGTTACGAGATACCATCATTGCCTGGAAGGTATTGCGCAAACACTATAACCTCTCTTATCGCATTTCAAAACATATGCCCTTATGGCAGCACCCAGAGTTTGCAGCAGGAAGATCTAACAAACTAATGTCAGAATGGAGGGAGAAAGGGGTAGCGACTCTGGGGGATATGTTCCACGCGCAGGATAAGAGGTGGTTAACCTTGCAGGAGCTCCAGAATAAATATGTTTTTGTTCGGCATCAGCACTTACAGTACTTACAAATAGTTAATCACTGTAAAACTAAACTAGCGGATGTAGCGGATGAGGTCCCCCCCAACCTGTTTGATTCATGGTTCACGGACAATCACAGACACTCCATTTCCCAATTATATAGTACACTCAGACCAACACTAGTGAAGATGTCCCCGGGGCAGGCCTTTGGGAGATGGGAAAAACTGTTTAATTTACCAGGCATTGAAAAGCATATTGAAAAAGGGCTGGTGGATTTCAGGGCACACGTGCACAACGAAAACTGGAGGGAAACTCATCTGAAGATCATTCACCAAGCAATATATGCATTTACCCTGGCCCCCTCCGCCTCACAACCAGATAGGAAAACGTCATGCCCTAGATGTAATATCTCAAAGACAGACATGTATCATGGCCTTTGGGCGTGTGCACATATTCAGCCATTCTGGGGGGAGATAACATCCTTATTGCAGCAGGTGGGCAGGTTCCATGGGAATTTAGGGCCAATGGAGGTCTTATTCCATATACAACATGATGGAGAATTAGAAGAGACAGAAACGACACATTTAGCTCCCATGGCCCATGCCACACTGATAGTGGCAAAGAGGTGCATACTCCAAAACTGGCTGGTAGCTGAAGTACCGACTCAGAACATGGTGGTCCAGGGGTTGAGGAAACTGTTTTATCTAGACCGCATTGGTATATTACAGAATAAAGACACGCAGAGCAAAAAATTCTTTGAGAAATGGAAGCTTTTCCTCACAAAATATTTCACCAGTGAAGAACGAAGGGACATCATAGATCCGTTTACGGGAACGTCATGGTACTTGATTGAAGATCTTAAGGGCACTTTAGGGGCACTGAAAATATCACGGGAGTAAAGCATATATATCCACTGGGATTTCTTCATTCTTGCGGACTAGCTGCCTGAGTTGGTGAACTGCTTCACGAAGCTCCAATTGTTATGTATGCTCCAATTTCTTATTTGTTCTGTGTATTGTTTAGTTATGTAAGTTAGGCAGATATGCAAAGTTATGTAACAATGTTTACAGGAATACCCGACAGGTGGGGTTAAAGGAAGGGAAGGATAGAGGAGATAGAGGAGATGAAGGAGGGCTGATAGCCCATGGGGAATAACTTCCAAGATCAAACCTAGTTTGCTGGGAAGCATTCACTATCACATGTTCATTTATACATTTTTTGTAATGTTTATTATTATGGCAATGCATTACTGTATGATTTGTGGTTTTTTTTTGTGTGGTGAAAAAATTCAATAAAAATATGTTTAAAAAAAAAAAAAAAAAAAAGATTATATATTTAAACATTTTGACTTATAGACTCCATGATCCTTTCTTTGTTTGGTTAAAGATGTCCCTACATGTCTGGAGGATGGACCAGTACCATCACGGAGCCTTCACAGATACCTAAGAGAAACAACGAGCAGAAGATCCTAGAACTCACCAACAAGATCATTCATCTGCTGACTGGAGAGGTGAGGACTACCGGGAATGCTGGGACATTATATAGTAACGCTATGAAGGTTGTCGGGATGATGACTGTCTCATTGTGTGTCAGGTTCCTATAAGGTGTCAGGATGTCACCGTCTATTTCTCCATGGAGGAGTGGGAGTATATAGAAGAACACAAGGATCTGTACAGGGACGCCATGATGGAGGACCACCGGCCCCTCACATCACCGGGTAAGAGGTATCTGTACAAGGACGTCATGATGGAGGACCACCGGATCCGTGCACCACCGGGTAAGAGGGATCTGTACAGGGACGTCATGATGGAGGACCACCAGCCCCTCACATCACCGGGTAAGAGGGATCTGTACAGGGACGTCATGATGGAGGACCACCATACCCCATCACCGGGTAAGAGGAGAGCATTTTTGACAGTCCACAAGATACACCCATCACCTGATAACTACATATAAACAATGTCTTCCACTGTATGTGTCTCCTACAGGTATATCCAGTAAGAGAAATCCATCAGAGAGATGTCCCAGTTCTGTGTTTTCCTGGCATTGTCCACAGGAATATCACAACGTCCCAGAGGGTCATCACGTAGGTGGAACCAAAGTCTCGTCAAATCCCATAAAGGTGAATGTGCACTTCATGCTTTGCCAATATTACCTAATAATTTGTTACATTTCAGCTCATTAACTGAGGAAACAATTTGTAATATTTTTTGTGAGTGTTTAGGGAAATATTCATATTAAAGTTGAGAATGTAGACGGAGGATACAAGGCGTATGTGTGGGAGGATCAAAAGTGCAATAAGGAAGAAACTTCTAACAATATCTACCCAGGTGAGCGACAACCACAAACTGTTCAGTGACTAAAACAATCCCTTTTTATGAACTCTCCTTGGCTACATGCAGACGACCGTTCTTCTCATCAGTGTGCTATCCGTATTGTAACGGACGGCAGACTGACCCCTTCATTTCTATGGCTCCGTGCACACTGCCATGTTCTTCACAGATCCTTGAGTGGGACCGGGCCACAAAACTCAGAGCAGGTCCTGTTCCTGTCAGTATTTGTGGCTCGGTCTCGCCCATTCAAGTCAAACCTATGGAACAAACGGGACGCATGCGGAGGACACACTGTCGTACCGCAAAAAAACGGACAATGGATCCATTGTTTGCAGGATGCAAATACAAACAATCATGATCAGGTAGCCTTGGTATGTGTGAAGTGTCCGGTAGGGGCTACGAGGAGCCAACATCATCTTTTGGACTCCTGCCATCCTTGGAAATGCTGTGACATCTATCATCATTGTCATAACTTTCTACTCTGACACTTTGATAAGAGATCTTTACATTTAACATCTTTACATTTGCTCCCACAGATGGAGAGGACAGCAAAAATATTTTGGAAGGATGTCTCTTTTTATCTCCAGTCTGTATACTGGACAACGGCAACATCACTCAAGGTTCTCCAGGAGAAAACGTCACTTCTCCAAGGGTTGTTAGTGCAGGTTTATCATCCGATTCTTCTGACCACCAGGAATGTTCTTCTATTAGATTGAGCGTCAATTCACCTAGTACAGATTGTAAGGACAATAATATGTGTTCATGTTCTGAGTGTGGGAAATGTTTTCCACTAAAATCCTATCTGAATAAACATAAGAAAACTCACACCGAGGATAAGCCGTTCCAATGTGGACAATGCAGAAAATGCTTTCGAAGTGGATCAAAACTTAGAAGACACCAGAGGGTTCACAGAGGGGAGAAACCATATCCATGTGCTGATTGCGGGAAGCTCTTTGCTCATAAACTAAGTCTCGTCAACCATGGGAAAACCCACACAGGGGAGAAGCCATTCTCTTGCACCGAATGTGGGAAATGTTTTTCATTGAAGACGTATCTGACCATCCATCAAAGGACGCACACTGGAGAGAAGACGTTTTTCTGCTCTGATAGTGGAAAATGTTTTGCACAGAAAACAAGTCTTAATATACATCAAAAATCCCACAAAAGTGAGACAAAAATGACATGTTCAATTGTGGGAGAACATTGATGTAAAGAATGATTATGTTCTCTAAACGGGAAATTGACAAATCACCGTCCTTAGATGGAAACAGATTTTATAAATAAAGACCCGGCACCGATCAGCGGCTCCGGCTGATTCCGAGCACCGGATGTCCATGCCTATCCTGAGGACCTATCCTGTGGACCATAGGTCCTCCGTATTAAAAACCGCCCCGTGCCCGGACAACCCCTTTACGGACCAAGCATTGTTTTTGGTTCTTCCATCGTTGCATTCCAAGAGCCATAACATTTTTATTTTTCCGTCTACGTAGCTGTATGGACGTCATTCTGTGTTAAGGGGTTATAGAAAACTTGTAATCACGTGTTCAGATTTTTTGGGGCGAGAAATATTCTTTTTCTGTTCACTAAAAATAGACATACGAAATACACAAACTCTTCCCTTGTCAGTCTGGGTATTAATACCTACGATATCTACTTGTGCCTACTTTGATTAGTGCAAAGTGGAGGGCACTCCGTCACTAAGTAGATGCACCCACACAACCGCCCATGAGAGTTTAGAAGGCAAAGCCCCTTCTCTTAGGATTTCCATTCATTACAATGGAGGTGTCACGAAGGGTCTGTGGACCCACTGGGCTGTACCGACTTGGCGGTAAGGCAGCTGGCCAACAGGGAGCAGGTGAGGGTCTATAGTTCTATAGGTACCTGTGGCATCTCAGACAGCAGCAGGGCAGGCTCGGCTGGGACTTGGGTAGCAGGCGAACGTCAGGCGAGGTGAAGCAAATCAGACGTGGATGCAGCACAGCATAACTTTGGCACAGCTCAGTGCTAGACCAGGAAGGTATGGATTGCTAGGAACACAAACTGGAAACGGGTATAGGGACAGGGACTGGAACAGGAAACACACTAGGAGGCCATCACATAAACAAACTAGGGAACACAACAACGCTCAGGCATAGAACTAGGGGGCTGGACCCCTCTTATAGTCCAGGGTACTCACGGGTCAAAGTTCGTCCTTGAGGTTCGGAGCGCGCTGCCCCTTTAAGAGCGGGCACGAGCATGCGCGCGCACCCTACGGGACGGCAGAGGTGAGTGGATGCAAGAGCTGGCGTCTCCTGAGGAGGAGGCTGGGGCCAGCGCTTGCCGACTCGTGGCTGCGGCTGTCAGGGGGAGGTTGGCACTGACAGCCCGCAGCCACGGACATTACAGGAGGCAGCTGTCCGGCAGAAACCAGCTATTATTCGATGTATGTTTCAAAAATATTAGTCACAAGCTGTAACAAAGGACGGGATCTCCTAAGACGACTGTCTGACCTTTATGGATAATTCTTAGCTTCGTCGGGTATATAAGTGAAAACTCAACGTTTTTGTTATCTTTTTACCTCCAAAAAGACCCTCTCAGCTTTTGATCTCTTTTACAGTCTGAGAATAACATTATTTGTTTTACTTTATTACGCGAATTTCCCCTTTACACCACAACTTTTTAAGGATCACATCTCGGTCTATTGAGTATAGACATTTAGTAGAATAAATACTGCAGATTTTTTGCAACATATTTCATTGCGTAAAATCTGCAGCCTAAGGCCTCATGCACACGAACGTATTTTTTTCCTCCCGTAAATACTGGCGTAAATACGGGTCCTTTGTTACACGTATTTGACTCATATTCCACCAGTATTTACGGACCCGTGCCCGTAAATACATCCAGTTCGTCCTCCCTGGATGACGCGGCAGTCCATGTGACCGCTGCAGCCTGTGATTGGCCTGTGATTGGCTGCAGCAGTCACATGGGATGAAACGTCATCCCGGGAGGCCGGACTGGAGCAAGCAGCAGGGAGTTCTGGGTAAGTTAACTTTTAATACTATTAACTCCTGTAGTCACTGTCCCGGGTGCTGAAAGAGTTACTGCCGATCAGTTAACTCTTTCAGCACCCTGGACAGTGACTATCCCCTGATGTCGCCTAGCAACGCTCCCGTGATTGCACACACGTAGCCACCCGTAATTAAGGGAGCCCCATAGACTTCTATGGGCTGCCCGTGCTGTTATTACAGCCGGAAATAGGACATGTTCTATATTATTCAACGGCTCGGGCACCTTCCTGTAAGTAAACGGGAAGGTTCCCGTGGCCAATAGAAGTCCATGTGCATGAGGCCTAATGCAGTAGCAGTAGAGGGAATGAGATTTGAACAATCGGATTTATATGAATCCGCAGCATTATGCTGTGACATTGCTGTTTTTTTCTTGCAGGTTTTCCCCATTTAATTCAATGCGGAGGTAAAACTTGCGACAAATCTCAAATGTTGCGTTTTTTTGCGACGGAATAGCTGAATCAAAAGAAAAGCTTAAACTTACCCGTTTTTTATACTTCTCCATTCAGGCCGGCCTCCTCGGATGACGTTTCATGACGCCAATCACAGGCTGCAGCAGTCACATGAGATGAAACGTCATCCCAGGAGTCCGGGCTGCTGGACAATACAGGGACACGTCGCCATGACTACTTTTAGACCCTTAACGTAGTGGTCCCATTATTAAATATCATATACATTGTAAAGAGCATAAAAAAAATAATGTTTTCCATTTACTGTTAAAAAAAAAATGATCCAGTGTAGAGTTATGAAATTTACCTTACATATTTATGGCGCCTCCGGGTGTTCAAAGTGTATAGCAATGTGCACGTCCACCTACTGAGCTCAATGCTGGTGGACATACATGCACAGTCACTCTCCCCACAACCTTGTCTCTGCATTGTAATCTTCTGATACCTGCAGATCAGCCAATAGAAATAGCTTTCATTCCTGCTTGTCAGGAAAGGAGCGGAGCCTCTGCAGTTCCATGTCGGTATAGCTTTGGAGACTCCTTCTGCTGTGAAAATAAGGCACTGTTGTCAGCTGCCGGAGTAGGAAGGAGAATAGTTTTGCTTAGAGCCTCTCCCCCAGGAGCACAGATTAGCTGCAGCACCAAGGGGCAGGACAAAGATCCGAAGTCCACAAGACAGTCCACCTCTGAATGGGTCAACAGAAACAAAATTAAGGATTTGAGGTGGCCGAGTCAAAGTCCTGACTTGAATCCCATTGAGATGCTGTGGCAAAACCTTAAATTGGCACTTCATGCTCAAAAACCCTCCAATGTAACCAAATAAAAACAATTCTGCAAAGACGAGCGCGCCAAAATTCCTCCACAGAGATGTAAAAGACTCATCGCAAGTTATCGCAAACGTTTGATTGCAGTTGTTACCACCAAGGCTGGCGCAACCAGTTGTTCGCTTTAGGGGGGCAATTACTTGATCACATGGGCAAAATAGGTTTTGAATTATTCTCATTAAATGGAATGGAATTAAAATAGGTTGGATGATGTGAAACATTTACATGGGACAAATTATCAAAAAATTAGAATTCAAGTAAGGAGCAAATAGTTTTTCAACGCACTGTATAATGTTAGTGCAAAACGTTCGGTGTAAGCACCACTAAAGGAGCGCACCTACTAGTAGTCTCTATAGGCCTGGCTTGGAAATACCTGTAGGTTAAACTACACCCTGGTTTTGGGAGGCCGTTGTGTGACCGATTCTAAAAAAGAGACGCAGTAAAACTCTCCTGAGGTGGTTAGTTAGAAAGAAGGGGATGTGAGGGCCACAAGGGACCTGTGCTCACCAGATGTGGAAGAAAGAAGGCAACTCGGAGGAGCTCAGCGGAACGATGCTGCCGCTACAGTCGCTGTTGTACTCTGGAACCAGCCAGTGGGAGTAACATCTAATGGATAAGGGAACTCCTGGTGGAGTCTACGTAGAAGGGGTTGTTGGTCACAGATGTGAGCAGTTCACTGGTTGTAGCCGCTTTCTGCAGATGTCCGTAGTTCAGAGGGTGATGACACCTTCCTGTGTACAGTCATCAATATACCAGGTGGCCGGTTGGTATCCAGGAGGCCGTCATATGGAGATACATCTGTAAAGACCTGTGCCAGGCAAAATGGCTTGAGTGGATGTCACCAAATGCTAGTGGCAAACTCACAGATACCTGCTGGGGCCCTGTCCACAAAACTCGTCCAAAAACTCCAGAAAATGGCAATGGGAGTTGTAAAAGTTTTTTTACCGCAAGTAAAAAAACCGCGTTGCGGTAAAAAGAAGCAACATGACCCATCTTTCAATCAGTCAGAAAGGGTAAAAAAAACACCTTGACGAGTTTTTGTCAAACCACTGTGCAAAAAACGTCTGGAGCATTTAATGCAGGAGGAATTTTCCTCCTGCAAAAAACACTGTGTGAACACAGCCTACTACCATGTGCAATACTGTCTGCTTGGGCCATGGACTGTATATAAGCCTATCATGTGTGATACTGTCAGTTGGGCCTGATATCCAAGCCTATCATGTGTGATACTGTCCTCTGTATCTAAGCCTATTATGTGTAAGGGGATGTTCACACGCTTAACAAAAAACGTCTGAAAATACGGAGCGGATTTCAGAGAAAACAGTCTCAGATTTTCAGGTGTTTTTGAAGCTGAAAATGACATTTGGAGCTTCTTTTGAGGCTTCTTTTGAGGCGTTTTTTTGAGGCGTTTTTCATAGTGTTCAATGGAAAATCAACTCCAAGAAGTGACATGCTACTTCTTTTTATGGAGCGTCTTTTTACGCTCCGTTTTTTTAAACAGGCGAAAACTACATGCTGTTTTTCCCATTGATTTCAATGGGCAGATGTTTGTAGGCCTTCAGCTTCCGTTTTTTCAGGCGTTTTTCGAGGCGTAAACGCCCCGAAATACGCCTGAAAACACTGCGTGTGAACATACCCTGAGGGTATGTTTACACGTGCACGTCCGTTAGGGTATGTTCACACGCTAGCTGTCATTTACGTGTGAAAAGACAGACTGTTTTCAGGAGAAAACAGCTGCCTCGTTTCACACGTAAAAGCTCCTCCTCGCATTTTGTGAGCCGTCTGAGACGCTCGTAAATCTTGAGCTGTGCTTCATTGAGTTCAATGAAGAACAGCTCAAATTACGTGGCAAAGAAGTGTCCTGCACTTCTTTGCCGAGGCAGTCCATTTACGCGTCGTCGTTTGACAGATGTCAAACGACGACGCGTAAATTACAGGTCGTCTGCACCATACGTCGGCAAACCCATTCAAATGAATGGGCAGATGTTTGCCGACGTATTGTAGCCCTATTTTCAGACGTAAAACGAGGCATAATACGCCTCGTTTACGTCTGAAAATAGGTCGTGTGAACCCAGCCTTACGGCTGAAATTACGGAGCTGTTTTCAGGAGAAAACAGCTCCTGAATTTCTGACGTAATGGCATGTGCAGGCGTTTTTTGCAGCGTCCATTACGGACGTAATTTGAGCTGTTTTTCTATGGAGTCAATGGAAAACGGCTCCAATTACGTACCAAGAAGTGACAGGCACTTCCTTGACGCGGGCGTCTTTTTTACGCGCCGTCTTTTGTCAGCGGTGCGTAAAAAAAAATGACCGTCTGCACAGAACACCGTAAAACCCATTCAAATGAATGGGCAGATGTTTGCCGACGCTTTCAAGCAGTATTTTCGGCCATAATTCCAGGTGTAAAACGCCTGAACTACGTCCGTAAATAGTGCGTGTGAACATACCCTCATACTGTCTGCAGTGAAAACCGCTTTGTCTGCCTCCCATTGTAAATGGGGGGTCAGAGATCGAAACGCCGGAAGAAAAGGCATGTTGCTTCTTTATCCTAAGGACAAGCCATCAATTTCTTATGACTGGCCTGCCCAATGTGATCGGGGTTACTAGCGATAACATTGAAAGTAGGTCCCTGACTAGTAACCCCGGTATCATAGCTAACGCAGGATACTGACACTTTAGGTCCCTACTTTAGCTTTTTCTGGTGCACAGGACCTCCCAGATGCGCCAGAATTATTAATACCTATTGATATTTCTTGTGCATCTCCAGGCCCCGTACGCTACAATAGAAACTATAGTTCATTGGCCTCTATTTTGCGGCGCAGGGGAGAAGACAGACCTCTGCTGTAGGTGAGTATGTGTTTTATTTTTCATACTGCTAACTTTTTTTTTCCGCAGGTTCCACTGGACCATTTGGACTATTTTGGAGATTCATTGGACTACTTTGATGATCTCCTTTTTTTTTTTTTTTTTTTTTTTTTAAATGGTGAAAAAGGGTTTTTAAAACATTTTCTTATGTATCTGTGTTTTTTAATACTCTATTACCGCCTTAGTAATAGCCGTTCTGATTGACAGCGTCCATTACTAAGGCGGGGCTTAGTGTTAGCCAGTAAAAAGGCTAGTACTAACCCCCCCATTATTACCCCAGTAGTACGATCCAGTACCCGATCATTTGAAGTGATGGCCGGCTGGATACTATCAAGCTGGAAAGAGACAAAAACTGTGGCCCTTCCCACCCTGATAATGCTAGGCCACTTTAATGTATCTTGCTGGTTATGAAAAATGGGGGGGACCCCATGTTGTTTTTTAAATAAACAATAGAAACTAGGTGGGTTCCCCAATTTTCATAACCAAACATATACAATAAAGCAGCCGCGGCCTAGCATTACCAGGGTAGAAAGGGTCACAGTTCTTTCTAGCCCGATGATGCCAGCCTGCGGCTGCCCCATTGCCCGGCCATCACTTCAGATGGTCGGGTACTGGATTGTACCCGGCTCTTCCCTGTACCCATGGTGGTGATGGGTACCGGGGTAATAATGGGGGTTATTTGCATCCTTTTTACTGGGTAACACTAAGCCCGGCCTTAGTAATGGATGCTGTCAACCAGACAGTGGCCTTTACTAAGGCGCAATGCAATATAAAACACAGACATTAGAAAAAAAATTGAAATAAAAACTCCACCACGCAGCCCTTTTCATTTTTGTATGTTTTTTAAAAAAAACATAGATTATCGCAATAGTCCAACAAATCTACGACAAAGTCCAAAGGGTCCAGCTACACCTGAAAAAAATAAAATAAATGAGCAATATAAAAAATAAAAAAAACTCACATACAGTATTCTTCCGTCTTCTATTTTCTCCCCTGCGCTGCATCAGAAAATAAAGGTCAATAATTCCCCATCATGTAACTCTGCTACCTGTCAACTCAAAAGTCATCTGTCAGAGGGAAAAAAATTCCCCCGTCGTGTAATTCCCAAGTGACTCTTTCTGGTTTTTCGCCATGGGGACACATTTTTCCCTCTTGTGGATGACTTTTCAGTTGACAGGTAGCAGAGTTACATGGTGGGGTATTATTTTTGTATATGGGGAATTATTTACTATAATTGACCCCAGAAGCTGGCGTAAATGATAGCGGAATAAGGCTCCTGGCTGGCGTAGAGTTCACTCTGTGGGGCGTAACAAGGTAGAGGCCCATACCGGACCCCGGACCTTCCCCCTCTCCAATCAGGCTAAACATTCATTAAGAGACGTTCACCTCCTAATAAGTGTGTCACATCCTGTAAACTCTTTATTAAGGCTGGCGTATAAAACGCCAGTCTTAATAAATCTCGCCACAGAATATCCTTTGGAAAAAAAATGGACATTAAAATTGATCAAAGTTGGAAGCTTCAAATTCAATTGGGGAGGTTTATGAAAAGTAGTGCAGAGGAAAAGTGGAGTCGTTTCCTTCAGTAACCAATCAGATTCCATCTCTCCTATTCCAGAGGATCTTTGGAAACCTAAAATCTGATTGGTGGCTCTGGGCGACTACTGTACTTTTCTTTTGTACTACTTTTCATAAATCTTACCGAATGTGTGCAGACCTCTATTGACCAATGCAAAGAAGTTTTTCCAAAGGACTAAAAACTACTATGGGCAGCCATTTTTGCACTCCTTTGGGCATTGTCACGCAGCTTCTTCACAAACTGGAGAAAAACAAAGCTCCTATCTAGGTAAAGGAAGTATTCACTTTGCAACTTACCGAGTTTGGTGTTTCTGAATGACTAAATTATGATGGTGGATCAGGACCCTATCGGTGACCATAAAGATAGAAAAGATATTTTTAAAAAATGGTCTGTAATACTAACACGCTGATGCTTTAAAAAGGACCTGTCACTGGTCATATAATGTGAACTGGTCTACTGACCTGAATAGCGCTGTCTCCCTGATTCCAGCACTGTTTTTCTTTTTTTCCTGATATAGAGATATGACCCACTGTTGTGTTGGCTCCCTATATGCTAATTTGCTGTAGTTAGCCAAGGGGGTGGGGCTAGCTTCCCTGCCTGTGATACTGACCAACCAGCGCAAGGCAGCTTGAGGGTAGTTCACGCCTTGTTGGCTAACTACAGCATATAGGGAGCCAACACAACAGTGGCCATATTTCTGGAATGTGGGGGTCCAGGAAAAAAAGAAAAACAGCGCTGGAATCAGAGACAGCGCTAATCAGGTCAGTAGACTGGTTCAACTTATATGACCAAGTGACGGGTCCTCTTTAAATTTGGAGAAGAAAAACACTATTAGTTGCAAGATAAAAATGGATTCACATCCACATGTGTGTAATAAATTAAGATGAGTTTTATTTAGTTTTTTTTTATGCATTATAGGTTCCAAAAATAGAATTGATGCCTTAGGAGTCATTTTCTGATTGACATTTCTGTAATATTCCTCATCAGTTGGAGCATGAAAACGGCTCCTCGATTGAGTGCATGATTTGATGTATCGCCATGTCTGCCTTACGGGCAAAACGTTTCCCACATTTTGCACATGAAAATGGCTTCTCCCCTGTGTGGGTCCGCTTATGAGTGACAAGGTATCCTTTACTTGTAAAACATCGCCCACATTCAGAACAGGAGAAAGGTTTCTCCCCTGTGTGTGTCCTCAAGTGATAGATGAGGGCGCCCTTGCAGGTCAAATATTTTCCACACTCCGAACAAGAAAAGGGTTTTGTCTTGGTGTGAATTATTTGATGTTTAACAAGATACGATTTGTACTGAAAACACGTCCCACAATCGGAGCACTGAAATGGGTTCTCTCCTGAGTGAAATTTCAGATGTGTTGCAAGTATAGCTCGATTTGTAAAACATCTTCCACACTCGGGACATGGGAAGAGAATTTCACCAGTGTGGGTACGTTGATGACTTACCAGCTTTGACTTTTGACTGAAACACTTCCCACACACTGAACATACAAAGGGCTTTTCTCCCGTGTGAACTCGGTAATGTCTAACCAGGTCAGATTTACGCATAAACAATTTTCCGCTTCCTGAACAAGAGAAGGGTTTCTCCCCTGTGTGGATTCTTTTATGGACGTTAAGAGACCCGTTTTGGGTAAAACATTTCCCGCATTCAGAGCACTGATACGTGTCACCACTTCCATGGGCTATTCTACCATTATGGGAGTCTGTTATATTGTGAGAAATGGGGTAATGTCCTGGAGAATTGTGTGCGGGCTTGTCATTGTCTATGTTACAATCAGAAGACAACATGAGACATTTCTCCAGTGTATTCTTGATCATGGATCCATCTGCACGAGAAAAATAAAATCTTTAAACATTAAAGTTTACTACAGAAACATCTTACAATAACAAGCAAATATTTCTAAATCACTATTATTGAAAGGATCAAGGCTAAGGCCTCGTTCACATCTGCGTTGGGGTCCCGTTATGACGTTCCGTCGGAGGTTTCCATCAGAACGGGAACAGGATCAGACACAAACTGACGGAAACCAGAGGTTTCCGTTTCCATCGCCATTGATTTCAATGGTGACGGATCCGGTGCCCATGGTTTCCGATTTTCTCTGTTGTGCATCGGACCCGTAGTTTTGCCGGAAGCAATTGCCTAGGCTATTGCGTAATTTGATGCAGAAAATCGGAATCAAAACGGTAGGTAAAGACAGGCAGGTCAAATCCGCACCGTTCTTTTATGCGTTTTTAGGTCGATTTTTACATTTTGCTGCGTTTTTTTTCCAATTTTGTCAGATACAATTGTGAGGCAGAAACACAAGATAAATTGACATGCTGTAGATTATAAAATACGCACCGCAGGGCAACTTATGTGCAGGAAAAATTCTGCTTTGTGTAGATGAGATTAGTTGAAACCTGATTTGCCTTCGCAGGTACTGAATTACGCTGCGGATTTGCTGCAGGAAAACCTGCACGGCAACTCCGCACGTGATACGCAGCGTGTGCATGTCACTGAAGGCTCCTCCTTCCCACCTCTCATATGGCAAATGCATTTTCCTCACTAGTTTACATTGGCAGAGAAGATGGCAGAATACGAGACTGACGCAGGGATTAGACATGGGCAATATGTTCCTCTTTTCTGTATTTAGTGGTTAGTAATCACCTAGACTGGTATCTGTGAGAATGTCCTCCTCTGTATTCTGCCAATCATGCCAGATAAATGTCTCTCCTTCTTCCTCTAGCCCTTCCACCTCTTCAACTTTAATAATAACCAGTTCTTCAGCCTAAAAAAAGAAAGAAATCAAGAAAGACAAAAAATCTAAACGTACAAATCAAACATAATAACGTTCAATATGTGTAGAGGTTCCACAGGTCACAATGTCGTTTCTAAGATATTTGCTATATACCTGATGACTCTGTCGGACATTGTGATTTTTCTCTGGTCTATCCTTGGGGTTCACTGGACTGGCACATCTCCCTGCTGGCCATTTCCTACTGGATCCATCTATAGGAAACACGTGGACAGTGACTGAATACATAGTGTATATTTGATGAAAAGATGGCGGGGTGACAGATAGGTGACCCTCAAAACTGTTCTCTTCTTAAGGGGTTATGCGGGGACCAAAATGTATTAGCGGTGTAGTCTGTGCAGTATGTGAGTACACTCGCTAATATACATTCCGGTCCCCGGTGGCGCGGATTATGAGATTTAATAGATTTTTATAGCGCTGCCGGAGGACCGGAAGTCTAGTTGCAGTGTCTTCTTTGATGACGATATGACTCTTCGTCATGTGACCGGCCCCGCTTTACTCCATGTACAAGCAGGAGAAATAGAACAGCGATTACATAGAGTACAACGGGCTCAGTCACATGACAAAGAATCGTCATCAAAGAAGGGGACCGGAATGTATATTAGCGAATGTACTCACATACTGCAGGGATAATCATTTTTTGACCCCGCATAACCCCTATAATGGAAGTCTCCTCTTACCCGGTGATGTGCGGTTCCGGTGTTCCTCCATCATGACGTCCTTGTACAGATCCCTCTTACCCGGTGATGTGCGGTTCCGGTGGTCCTCCATCATGACGTCCCTGTACAGATCCCTCTTACCCGGTGATGTGAGGGGCCGGTGGTCCTCCACCATGACGTCCTTGTACAGATCCCTCTTACCCGGTGATGTGCGGTTCCGGTGGTCCTCCATCATGACGTCCTTGTACAGATCCCTCTTACCCGGTGATGGGGTCTGGTGGTCCTCCATCATGACGTCCCTGCACAGATCCCTCTTACCCGGTGATGTGAGGGGCCGGTGGTCCTCCGCCATGACGTCCTTGTACAGATCCTTGTGTCCTTCTATATACTCCCACTCTTCCATGGAGAAATAGACGGTGACATCCTGACACCTTATAGGAACCTGACACACAATGAGACAGTCATCATCCCGACACCTTCATAGCGTCACTATATAATGTCCCAGCATTCCCGGTAGTCCTCACCTCTCCGGTCAGCAGATGAATGATCTTGTTGGTGAGGTCTAGGATCTTCTGCTCATGTATCAGTGAGTGAGGTAGAGGTCCTGTGATGGGGCTGTGGGTCCTGCTCCCTCCTCCTGACACACGGGAACGGCCGCCGGAGGTCACACCCTCATCACATGTTTTCTTCAGGACAGCGTAGTCCTGTGTATGGGGAGACACTGATACATGTCCCGATACACATTCTTTCAATCCCTCATACTCGTAGTATATTAATATAGATTAGAGAGACGTCATGTGACATAACTCCCAGAATCCCTCACCTCTCCCGTTAGCAGGTAGATGATCTCCAGGGTGAGGTTTAGTATTCTCTCATTCTTATGACGGATTCCTTTACCCATCATGATGACACAATTAATGGACCTAATATAAACACAATCGGGCAACCATCTACAGAAAGAGAAAAAAGTCATTTCAAGCCTGAACCAACAATTTTCTATCTGCTCCCCCCTCTAGTAGTAAGCGCACATTCACACCGGGCAGTATTTTTTGTGCAGTTTTGCCATGAGTGCCACAAAATCTGCATTTAATTCCATGCCGATATGCCATGATGCAGTGAAGATACCCGAAAGCTTGTGTCCAGCTTGGCCGTCCGCCGTTTCCCCAGTAGTTACAGAAGCACCCCTCCACCCTCCCAATAGTCACAGCAGGCCCCCCACTCCCTCCACCCTCCCAATAGTCACAGCAGGCCCCCACTCCCTCCACCCTCCCAATAGTCACAGCAGGCCCCCCACTCCCTCCACCCTCCCAATAGTCACAGCAGGCCCCCCACTCCCTCCCAATAGTCACAGCAGGCCCCCCACTCCCTCCACCCTCCCAATAGTCACAGCAGGCCCCCACTCCCCCCAGCTCTTCTTCTTCTCAGTAGTCACAGCCACGATGCATACCCCTCCGCTGCGTGCACTCGGCCCCGCAGGAGCGGTCTGTGATCAACTTCAGCCCCGGGACCAGATTGGGGCCCCCAGCTGCTGAGTGTATAAAGTGCAGGGAGCGGAACCAGGTCGCCAGAGAATGGGATTTGTCCTGCGAACACACAGGAAAGTACACAAAATATTAGTTCTGGAAGCCGCAGGGAATCCCACCACCCGAAAAAAACACACCAAATTGTGGTGCAGGGTTATCAGGCAAAAATGTCCGCTGCAGAAAATCTAAAAAAAAAACAAACAGTTTATACTTACCCTCCGGCGTTGTCATGGCGACACGTCTCCCTCTTCTATGCGTAGCCCGGCCTCCTGGGATGACGCTGTAGTCCATGTGACCGCTGCATCCTTTGATTGGCTGCTGCAGCCACATGGGTTGAAACGTTATCCCAGGAGGCCGGGCTACGCTCAGAAGACGGAGACGTGTCGCCATGACAACGCCGGAGGGTAAGTATAAACTGTTTTCTTCATTTTAACTCAAAAACCTTTTTTCTCATTTGCGATATTTGCGGTGGAATCGCATGGTTTCCGCAGCAACGCATGGCTCATCTTCCCTTTAAATTCAATGGGGAAAACCTGCACCAGAAAAGCAGCGATTCCGCAGCATAAATTGGCAAACTACGGCTTAAAAACGCACCGCCGGTCAGTCTATGAAGGGTTTTCGGTGGATTTGTTCTCTCATCCACTTTGCTGCTAATGTAATTTGCCGCGGTCTCTCCGCAGTATTGACGCTACGTGTGAACTGACCCCAATTCTCTAACAAGCGCGTGGCTCCCAAGTGTCCTGGATTTTAGGCCCGATACTTCCTTCTAGAGGAAACACTGTGGTTGTCCCGGTTACGAGGGCACTGTGGCTGTCACAATTGTGGGGAAAATATGGCTGTCACTGTTATGGGGGAACTGTGGATGTCACTGAGCTATTACTATTATGGGGCACTGTGTCTGATATGGGAGCACTCTGTACATTACTTATGTGAGGACACCGTTACTGTCATTGTTATGGGGGCTCTGTGGCTGTTACCATGGCTATTACTGTCATTGTTATGGGGGCTCTGTGGCTGTACCATGGCTATTACTGTCATTGTTATGGGGGCTCTGTGGCTGTACCATGGCTATTACTGTCATTGTTATGGGGGCTCTGTGGCCGTACCATGGCTATTACTGTCATTGTGATGGGGGCTCTGTGGCTGTACCATGGCTATTACTGTCATTGTTATGGGGGCTCTGTGGCTGTACCATGGCTATTACTGTCATTGTGATGGGGGCTCTGTGGCTGTACCATGGCTATTACTGTCATTGTTATGGGGGCTCTGTGGCTGTACCATGGCTATTACTGTCATTGTTATGGGGGCTCTGTGGCTGTACCATGGCTATTACTGTCATTGTTATGGGGGCTCTGTGGCTGTACCATGGCTATTACTGTCATTGTTATGGGGGCTCTGTGGCTGTACCATGGTCATTACTGTCATTGTTATGGGGGCTCTGTGGCTGTACCATGGCTATTACTGTCATTGTTATGGGGGCTCTGTGGCTGTACCATGGCTATTACTGTCATTGTTATGGGGGCTCTGTGGCTGTACCATGGCTATTACGGTCATTGTTATGGGGGCTCTGTGGCTGTACCATGGCTATTACTGTCATTGTTATGGGGGCTCTGTGGCTGTACCATTGCTATTACTGTCATTGTTATGGGGGCTCTGTGGCTGTACCATGGCTATTAATGTCATTGTTATGGGGGCTCTGTGGCTGTACCATTGCTATTACTGTCATTGTTATGGGGGCTCTGTGGCTGTACCATGGCTATTACTGTCATTGTTATGGGGGCTCTGTGGCTGTACCATGGCTATTACTGTCATTGTTATGGGGGCTCTGTGGCTGTACCATGGCTATTACTGTCATTGTTATGGGGGCTCTGTGGCTGTACCATGGCTATTACTGTCATTGTGATGGGGGCTCTGTGGCTGTACCATGGCTATTACTGTCATTGTTATGGGGGCTCTGTGGCTGTACCATGGCTATTACTGTCATTGTTATGGGGGCTCTGTGGCTGTACCATGGCTATTACTGTCACTGTTATAGGGGCTCTGTGGCTGTACCATGGCTATTACTGTCATTGTTATGGGGGCTCTGTGGCTGTACCATGGCTATTACTGTCACTGTTATAGGGGCTCTGTGGCTGTACCATGGCTATTACTGTCATTGTTATGGGGGCTCTGTGGCTGTACCATGGCTATTACTGTCATTGTTATGGGGGCTCTGTGGCTGTACCATGGCTATTACTGTCAATGTTATGGGGGCTCTGTGGCTGTACCATGGTCATTACTGTCATTGTTATGGGGGCTCTGTGGCTGTACCATGGCTATTACTGTCATTGTTATGGGGGCTCTGTGGCTGTACCATGGCTATTACTGTCATTGTTATGGGGGCTCTGTGGCTGTACCATGGCTATTACTGTCATTGTTATGGGGGCTCTGTGGCTGTACCATGGTCATTACTGTCATTGTTATGGGGGCTCTGTGGCTGTACCATGGCTATTACTGTCATTGTTATGGGGGCTCTGTGGCTGTACCATGGCTATTACTGTCATTGTTATGGGGGCTCTGTGGCTGTACCATGGCCATTACTGTCATTGTTATGGGGGCTCTGTGGCTGTACCATGGCTATTACTGTCACTGTTATGGGGGCTCTGTGGCTGTACCATGGCTATTACTGTCATTGTTATGGGGGCTCTGTGGCTGTACCATGGCTATTACTGTCATTGTTATGGGGGCTCTGTGGCTGTACCATGGCTATTACTGTCATTGTTATGGGGGCTCTGTGGCTGCACCATGGTCATTACTGTCATTGTTATGGGGGCTCTGTGGCTGTACCATGGCTATTACTGTCATTGTTATGGGGGCTCTGTGGCTGTACCATGGCTACTACTGTCATTGTGATGGGGGCTCTGTGGCTGTACCATGGCTATTACTGTCACTGTTATAGGGGCTCTGTGGCTGTACCATGGCTATTACTGTCATTGTTATGGGGGCTCTGTGGCTGTACCATGGCTATTACTGTCATTGTTATGGGGGCTCTGTGGCTGTACCATGGCTATTACTGTCAATGTTATGGGGGCTCTGTGGCTGTACCATGGTCATTACTGTCATTGTTATGGGGGCTCTGTGGCTGTACCATGGCTATTACTGTCATTGTTATGGGGGCTCTGTGGCTGTACCATGGCTATTACTGTCATTGTTATGGGGGCTCTGTGGCTGTACCATGGCTATTACTGTCACTGTTATGGGGGCTCTGTGGCTGTACCATGGCTATTACTGTCATTGTTATGGGGGCTCTGTGGCTGTACCATGGCTATTACTGTCACTGTTATGGGGGCTCTGTGGCTGTACCATGGCTATTACTGTCATTGTTATGGGGGCTCTGTGGCTGCACCATGGTCATTACTGTCATTGTTATGGGGGCTCTGTGGCTGTACCATGGCTATTACTGTCATTGTTATGGGGGCTCTGTGGCTGTACCATGGCTATTACGGTAATTGTTATAGTGGCTCTGTGGCTGTACCATGGCTATTACTGTCATTGTTATGGGGGCTCTGTGGCTGTACCATTGCTATTACTGTCATTGTTATGGGGGCTCTGTGGCTGTACCATGGCTATTACTGTCATTGTTATGGGGGCTCTGTGGCTGTACCATGGCTATTACTGTCATTGTTATGGGGGCTCTGTGGCTGTACCATGGCTATTACTGTCATTGTTATGGGGGCTCTGTGGCTGTACCATGGCTATTACTGTCATTGTGATGGGGGCTCTGTGGCTGTACCATGGCTATTACTGTCATTGTTATGGGGGCTCTGTGGCTGTACCATGGCTATTACTGTCATTGTTATGGGGGCTCTGTGGCTGTACCATGGCTATTACTGTCATTGTTATGGGGGCTCTGTGGCTGCACCATGGCTATTACTGTCACTGTTATAGGGGCTCTGTGGCTGTACCATGGCTATTACTGTCATTGTTATGGGGGCTCTGTGGCTGTACCATGGCTATTACTGTCATTGTTATGGGGGCTCTGTGGCTGTACCATGGCTATTACTGTCAATGTTATGGGGGCTCTGTGGCTGTACCATGGTCATTACTGTCATTGTTATGGGGGCTCTGTGGCTGTACCATGGCTATTACTGTCATTGTTATGGGGGCTCTGTGGCTGTACCATGGCTATTACTGTCATTGTTATGGGGGCTCTGTGGCTGTACCATGGCTATTACTGTCATTGTTATGGGGGCTCTGTGGCTGTACCATGGTCATTACTGTCATTGTTATGGGGGCTCTGTGGCTGTACCATGGCTATTACTGTCATTGTTATGGGGGCTCTGTGGCTGTACCATGGCTATTACTGTCACTGTTATGGGGGCTCTGTGGCTGTACCATGGCTATTACTGTCATTGTTATGGGGGCTCTGTGGCTGTACCATGGCTATTACTGTCATTGTTATGGGGGCTCTGTGGCTGCACCATGGTGATTACTGTCATTGTTATGGGGGCTCTGTGGCTGTACCATGGCTATTACTGTCATTGTTATGGGGGCTCTGTGGCTGTACCATGGCTACTACTGTCATTGTGATGGGGGCTCTGTGGCTGTACAATGGCTATTACTGTCACTGTTATAGGGGCTCTGTGGCTGTACCATGGCTATTACTGTCATTGTTATGGGGGCTCTGTGGCTGTACCATGGCTATTACTGTCATTGTTATGGGGGCTCTGTGGCTGTACCATGGCTATTACTGTCAATGTTATGGGGGCTCTGTGGCTGTACCATGGTCATTACTGTCATTGTTATGGGGGCTCTGTGGCTGTACCATGGCTATTACTGTCATTGTTATGGGGGCTCTGTGGCTGTACCATGGCTATTACTGTCATTGTTATGGGGGCTCTGTGGCTGTACCATGGCTATTACTGTCATTGTTATGGGGGCTCTGTGGCTGTACCATGGTCATTACTGTCATTGTTATGGGGGCTCTGTGGCTGTACCATGGCTATTACTGTCATTGTTATGGGGGCTCTGTGGCTGTACCATGGCTATTACTGTCACTGTTATGGGGGCTCTGTGGCTGTACCATGGCTATTACTGTCATTGTTATGGGGGCTCTGTGGCTGTACCATGGCTATTACTGTCATTGTTATGGGGGCTCTGTGGCTGTACCATGGCTATTACTGTCATTGTTATGGGGGCTCTGTGGCTGCACCATGGTCATTACTGTCATTGTTATGGGGGCTCTGTGGCTGTACCATGGCTATTACTGTCATTGTTATGGGGGCTCTGTGGCTGTACCATGGCTATTACGGTAATTGTTATAGTGGCTCTGTGGCTGTACCATGGCTATTACTGTCATTGTTATGGGGGCTCTGTGGCTGTACCATTGCTATTACTGTCATTGTTATGGGGGCTCTGTGGCTGTACCATGGCTATTACTGTCATTGTTATGGGGGCTCTGTGGCTGTACCATGGCTATTACTGTCATTGTTATGGGGGCTCTGTGGCTGTACCATGGCTATTACTGTCATTGTTATGGGGGCTCTGTGGCTGTACCATGGCTATTACTGTCATTGTTATGGGGGCTCTGTGGCTGTACCATGGCTATTACTGTCAATGTTATGGGGGCTCTGTGGCTGTACCATGGTCATTACTGTCATTGTTATGGGGGCTCTGTGGCTGTACCATGGCTATTACTGTCATTGTTATGGGGGCTCTGTGGCTGTACCATGGCTATTACTGTCATTGTTATGGGGGCTCTGTGGCTGTACCATGGCTATTACTGTCATTGTTATGGGGGCTCTGTGGCTGTACCATGGTCATTACTGTCATTGTTATGGGGGCTCTGTGGCTGTACCATGGCTATTACTGTCATTGTTATGGGGGCTCTGTGGCTGTACCATGGCTATTACTGTCACTGTTATGGGGGCTCTGTGGCTGTACCATGGCTATTACTGTCATTGTTATGGGGGCTCTGTGGCTGTACCATGGCTATTACTGTCATTGTTATGGGGGCTCTGTGGCTGTACCATGGCTATTACTGTCATTGTTATGGGGGCTCTGTGGCTGTACCATGGTCATTACTGTCATTGTTATGGGGGCTCTGTGGCTGTACCATGGCTATTACTGTCATTGTTATGGGGGCTCTGTGGCTGTACCATGGCTATTACTGTCACTGTTATGGGGGCTCTGTGGCTGTACCATGGCTATTACTGTCATTGTTATGGGGGCTCTGTGGCTGTACCATGGCTATTACTGTCATTGTTATGGGGGCTCTGTGGCTGTACCATGGCTATTACTGTCATTGTTATGGGGGCTCTGTGGCTGCACCATGGTCATTACTGTCATTGTTATGGGGGCTCTGTGGCTGCACCATGGCTATTACTGTCATTGTTATGGGGGCTCTGTGGCTGTACCATGGCTATTACGGTAATTGTTATAGTGGCTCTGTGGCTGTACCATGGCTATTACGGTCATTGTTATGGGGGCTCTGTGGCTGTACCATGGCTATTACTGTCATTGTTATGGGGGCTCTGTGGCTGTACCATGGCTATTACTGTCATTGTTATGGGGGCTCTGTGGCTGTACCATGGCTATTACTGTCATTGTTATGGGGGCTCTGTGGCTGTACCATGGCTATTACGGTCATTGTTATGGGGGCTCTGTGGCTGTACCATGGCTATTACTGTCATTGTTATGGGGGCTCTGTGGCTGTACCATGGCTATTACTGTCATTGTTATGGGGGCTCTGTGGCTGTACCATGGTCATTACTGTCATTGTTATGGGGGCTCTGTGGCTGTACCATGGCTATTACTGTCATTGTTATGGGGGCTCTGTGGCCGTACCATGGCTATTACTGTCATTGTTATGGGGGCTCTGTGTCTGTACCATGGCTATTACTGTCATTGTTATGGGGGCTCTGTGGCTGTACCATGGCTATTACTGTCATTGTGATGGGGGCTCTGTGGCTGTACCATGGCTATTACTGTCATTGTTATGGGGGCTCTGTGGCTGTACCATGGCTATTACTGTCATTGTTATGGGGGCTCTGTGTCTGTACCATGGCTATTACTGTCATTGTTATGGGGGCTCTGTGGCTGTACCATGGCTATTACTGTCATTGTTATGGGGGTTCTGTGTCTGTACCATGGCTATTACTGTCATTGTTATGGGGGCTCTGTGGCTGTACCATGGCTATTACTGTCATTGTTATGGGGGCTCTGTGGCTGTACCATGGTCATTACTGTCATTGTTATGGGGGCTCTGTGGCTGTACCATGGCTATTACTGTCATTGTTATGGGGGCTCTGTGGCTGTACCATGGCTATTACTGTCATTGTTATGGGGGCTCTGTGTCTGTACCATGGCTATTACGGTCATTGTTATGGGGGCTCTGTGGCTGTACCATGGCTATTACTGTCATTGTTATGGGGGCTCTGTGGCTGTACCATGGCTATTACTGTCACGGCGGTGATGTGGCTGTTATTATTATGCATATACTTTGAATGTGACTGTAATGGGGGCATTGGGAATGTTACTGGGACACTATGACTATCACTGTTATGGGGACACTTTGGCAGGTAGTTGTTACTGTTATGGGAGAACTGTTGTTGTCACTTTCAAGTAGGCACTGTGTGTCACTATTATGGGGACACTGTCACTTTTACAGTTATGGGGGCACCACAGCTATTTTGTTTATGGGGGCACTACAGCTATTTCGGTTATGGGGGCACCGCAGCTATTACAGTTATTGGGGCACCGCAGCTATTACAGTTATGAGGGCACCGCAGCTATTATAGTTATGGGGACACCACAGCTATTACAGTTATGCGGGCACCGCATATATTATAGTTATGGGGCACCGCAGCTATTATAGTTATGGGGGCACCGCAGCTATTACAGTTATGGGGCACCGCAGCTATTATAGTTATGGGGCACCGCAGCTACTACAGTTATGGGGCACCACAGCTATTATAGTTATGGGGACACTGCAGCTATTACAGTTATGGGGGCACCACAGCTATTATAGTTATGGGGGCAGCACAGCTATTACAGTTATGGGGACACCGCAGCTATTACAGTTATGGGGGCACCGCAGCTATTACAGTTTTGGGGGCACCACAGCTTTTACAGTTATGGGGGCACCACAGCTATTACAGTTATGAGGGCACCGCAGCTATTACAGTTATGGGGCACC